>NC_081559.1:189063169-189266935 GCF_022355385.1 Mustela nigripes
GCGTGGCCATTGCTGCTATAAACATTGGGGTACAGATGGCCCTTCTTTTCACTACATCTGTATCTTTGGGGTAAATACCCAGTAGTGCAATGGTAGGGCTTCACTTATTTGTGGAGCATAACAAATAGCATGGAGGACATGGGGAGTTAGAGAGGAGAAGGGAGTTGAGGGAAATTGGAAGGGGAGGTGAATCATGAGAGACTATGGACTCTGTAAGACAATCTGAGGGGTTTGAATTGGCGGGGGTGTGGGAGGTCGGGGTACCAGGTGGTGGCTATTATAGAGGGCACGGATTGCATGGAGCACTGGGTGTGGTGCAAAAACAATGAATGCTGTTATGCTGAAAATAAATAAAAGAAAAAAAAAAAACAACTCTTGCCTGAGGGGTGCCTGGGTGGCTCAGTCGGTGAAGCATCTGACTCTTGATTTCAGCTCAGGTCATGATCTCTGGGTCTAGGGATTGAGTCCTCTGTGGGACTCAGCCCTCTGTGGGGCTCCACGCTCAGTGGGGAGCATACCTCTCTCTCCCTCTCCCCCTCTGCCCTTCCTCTCCTGACCCCTGCCCTGCCCCCACACTCTCACTCTAAAATAAATAACTAAATCTTGAAAGAAAGGAAGAAAGGAAGGAAGAAAGAAAAGAAGGAAGGAAGGAAAAGAAACATCTTGCCTGAGAAAATAAATTAGGGTTGAAAAGAGTCAGCTTAAAAAAACAGACACATTTTATTGAAGACCCGATTTTTTTTTTCATTTTTTTCTTTTTAAATGGCTTTTTCAGTTGTACAAATCACACAGATTCATTATGGAAACGGTTGTTTTTGTTTTACATAAATGTAAAAAATTGTATAAACTAAAAAAAAAAAAAAAAAAAAAGTTGAAAGTCACCCATAATCTCTCCAGGAATCCCAGAAATAACCATTATAAAGATTTTGAAGTATTTTCTTCTGGCCTTTTGTCTCCTGAGTGGGTGTATATAGAGTTATGTAATTATACTAATTCTTTACATGTACTTTTCACCCTTTTTTCTCAGTGAGTTTTTGTTTTCTAACATCCACCATTATACCGTGAGCTCTCTCAATTGATCTGATTAGTGATCAGAACAGGCAGAAAGGAAAGTCTTCATGGATCACATGGTACTGGCGGTCAGTGGATCAAAAATGGACAAAAAAGAAAATGAATACAAACATTTTTTTTTATTTTTAAAGATTTTATTTATTTATTTGATAGAGAGATAGTAAGAGAGAGCGTGAGCGAGGAGAAGGTCAGAGGGAGAAGCAGACTCCCCAGGGAGCTGGGAGCCCGATGTGGGACTCGATCCCGGGACTCCAGGATCATGACCTGAACTGAAGGCAGTCATCCAACCAACTGAGCCACCCAGGCGCCCAATGAATACAAACATTTCACATGTAGCAAATTGTTGCAAGTGCCGTGAAGAATAACAAAGCAGAAAGGAGAGGAGGTAAGATGGATGACATCTCCATCTGAGATGGGGAGCTTTAGGTAGATCTCTCTGCAAGGTGATGTTTGAACAAAGTTTTGAAGGAAGTGAAGGAGACCACCAGGACGGATCTCTGGGAGAGAACATTCAGGCAGAGGGAACAGCATGTGCAAAGTCCCTGAAATGAGAGGGTGATTGAAGGGGGAGGAGCAGCTGGGGAAACGGAGTCAGAGAGAGAAGGGGAAGAGGTGAGATTTTGTATTTGAGGGCAGGGGTCCGGTCACTCTTAGAAGCCAAGGTAAAGACTTGGAATTTTCCTTTAGACGGGACGGGAAGGCACTGGGAGACTCTGAGCAGAGTGACATAACACAGCTCGCATTATAAAAGAACGTATCTGGTTTCATGTGGAGAAAATACTTTAGAGGGAAGAGGGAT
Organism: Mustela nigripes; assembly: GCF_022355385.1. NCBI lineage: Eukaryota > Metazoa > Chordata > Mammalia > Carnivora > Mustelidae > Mustela > Mustela nigripes. The sequence goes on from NC_081559.1 coordinate 189,065,040, forward strand.
AAAAAACAAAAAACAGTGATAAGAAGCTATTCCAATGATCCAAACTAAAGATAGTGGGAAGTTGGACCAGGGTGACAGGAGGCAAGGTGAGAAGTGCCAGATTCCAGATCAGCTTTGAAGGAGTCAGAGAGAACACAAGAGTAGGGGAGTCCTGAGCATCACTCTGGATGATATTTAAGGTTTTCACACCCAGAGGCTGTGTCCTAGAGAAGACAGAGGCCTAGGAACTGAGTCTTGGACCACTCTGGCAGGTAGAGGTTAGAAAGGGACTAAGAGCTCAGGTGGCAACACAGAAGACCAGTCTCTTTTGGAAGCCAACTCAGAAGGTTGTCAGTATCAGAATCTACATGCCATCTTGTGAGAAGCCATGTTATCCCCATGTTACAGATGAGGGAAACTGAGGTTCAGAGAGAAGGAAGGAATCCTTCCAGGTATTGAATAAGGAAGAACAAAGCTGGGACTGGAGCCTTTTTTTGGATGAATGGATGGGTAAGTTTCTCAGCCTGTGCTGTGATGGATGGGCAAGCTTCTCAGCCTGGCTGTGTCCTGCACTTGCATATTGGACACACCAATATGGAAGTTGTCATTTCTCTTTCTCCATTAGCCATCAACCATGACAGAAAGGAAGTTGTTTGGGATACATATTCCAGCGTCCCTCCCTCTGGGCTGAGACAATTCTGAGATAATTCTCAGGTTCCATAGTCTCTCCCTGCACTTCCCAGGGGAGCTGGATCACTCCCTTGTCCACTACAGTCATCACTGTGTGTTGCTTATGTTCCTTACAGTCTCTTCCACACTTGACCATTTTCATAGTGGTATTTTCCAAATCACCCCTCCTCCCCAATAAATCCCTTGCACTTGAATTCTTATCTTGGGGTTCTTCTGGAGAAACCCAAATGTAGACTCCTTTGTATGAAGAACAAAGACACGGTCCTGGGAAGGGAAACAGATGTGTCCCTGTGGCGCTGTTGTCCGTGGTGTGTGGGGATGGGTTCCCATGCACATCAAGCCTGCATGTGTGAGACACATGTATCTGGGCACACATCCCTGTATGTGTGAGGGTGGGTGTCCCTGTCTGTGGGCCAGCTCATAAGTTAAAAACAGGAAAGGAAAATGTAAGCAGCTTCTTATGTAAATATCAGGCAACCAGAATACTTTTCTTTTGCTTCTAGTCATTTCAGAGTTTCTGAAACTTTGCCGTTCCTCCCCTTGGATGGTGGATGGGAGAGGAGGTGGGGGAAAATGAAGTTATTTATGTCCTGGGGATTTCAGGGTCTCGCCTTTTATGCATGTCTCTCCTCTCCCTCCCACCCACCTGAGCCCCCGGGGTGGAGCGGCGGAGATCTAGTGAGGAGACAGGGTTCTTGGAACCTTGGCAAAGCTGGTGGCCCCTCTGCTCCATTGGAAAATGGAGAATTCCCTGAACAACCCTAGATCCCCCAATGGCTGCTCCAGCCATCCTGTCCCAGGGCTCACAGCTCCAGAGAACAGGGTGGGCAGGCACCGTAGTTGAAGTGGTTCTGCATTTGGTGACAGAAACCCACCTCCTCTGAGTCTAAGGAAGGGGGTAATAGAGCCTGCCTTATACTCTCACAGGGCGGCCGCGAGCCTCAAATGAGCCTAGGAGTCATTGGAGAGCATTTGAAAGAACAGATTTTCGAACCAGACAGACAGAGGTTCAAATCTTGACTCTGCCATTTCTAGGACATTGAGAACTAGATTAAGTTTTCTGACTCTCTCTCTGTTTCTTTACTGGTAAAATGATGATTATATTTTTAAAAACCTCATTTAATTAAATAAAGTAACATATCAATTATGTATCCTCTATAAGGCATATAGAATATGCTTCTAAATGTCAATATCCTCTTGTCTCCCTATCCAGTTCCTTCCTAGAGAATGAGAGAAGATAAGGCCAGTGCAGGTAGACAGGTGGGAAGGAAATAGAGGTTTGAGACTCGGAACATTTTTCTTTGGGTTAACCAATGCATAACTCATTGGAATGTTAATTTAGTCCAATTCAAAAAACTTTACTGCAGCAAGAATAGAGACTACAGGCAGAGGATGAATATCTGTAATTTACAGAGATCTTTATTATACATTAATAAGAAAACATAAACTACCCAATTTAAAATTGGTAAAATTATAAACGGAAACAATGACAAATCTGCTGAAAGATCCTTAAATTTACTATACGTCACGGAAATAAAAGTTCACATAACGATGAGATGTTACATCTCCATCCATCCGATTGGCATATCTAAAAATAGTAACACCGTTTGCTCGGGGGAACGCCCTGGAAACAGGGTTTGCACACATTGCTGGTGGAAATGCAAATTGCTGGAGCAAGATGACAAAACAACGAGGTAACATCTACTCAGACTCTAAATCATATATTCTTTAATCTAGTGATCCCACTTTTAGGATCCAACTCCATGGAGATAAAAGCATCATCGCGCATTCACTCCCTCCTCCCCCTACACACAGAGTTAGGTGAATGCTTCATAAATAATGCTACAATGTACCGTGACATGTTGTGGTATTATTTAAAGAATATATTTGAATTCTATCAGTTGAATCTATGAAATATTATTGAGTGATAAAAGTAAGAGACAAAGAGGTATATTTATATTATATTATGTCATTTTTGGTAAAGAAAAAAATGATTCAAATAAAAAGCCTATACATGGATACCAACAAATGTGGATGGTCGTCAGAGCAGAATGGACAGCAGAAGGTGTACATGCCAGACTGAAAATACCAGCTGCTCAGGGTCGGGAGGGGTAGGTTACAGGGTAAGGAGGAGGGTGAGGAAGGCAGAAGAGAAAAGTAAAAGAGCAGGGCTGAGATTAAAATCAAGTGCAATACACCCTAGGTACGTGCACGTGTCTAAATGCATCAAGAGGGTCACGAAAAATAAAAGATTCCATCAGGTGTATAACCTACTGACTTCACGGAAGGATCCCCTACATTGTTGAGTAAATGAAAGTAATAACTAGAGTGAGAATACTAATGAGTGGAACTTGAGCTCTCGGTGGCTTTCAGAGAAGACAGTCCCCGTGAAGGGGGAGCAGATGCAAAGTAAACGTGCCTGGCGTGCACCTGGCCTGGAGGGGTGAGTCCCAGGCCAGTCCACAGTCCCATGCTGCGGATCAGGTCACAGGGGAAATGACAGCAGGGGCATCATCGGTATCACAGAAGGGGGACACATTCTGTGTAGTAGAATGGTCAATGGAAGCCGTGAGAAGCCAGAACCAGGAGAGGAACGAAGGAAAGTGTAGGGAGTTCAAGGGTGCTGGTTTTCTCATCCTCAACAGTGCAATGAATAGACACCGTGGAAATGTAACAGATCAGAAATAATTAAGAAGCAAATATAACCAACAAATATGTAAGGGTAGGAGAGGAAGGGGAATGGCGCTAAGGAAGTAGTCATCTCATCAATTCACCCCGTCAAAATTTAGCACTTGCCCTGTGCCAGGCATTTGCTGGGAGAGAAAATACAGAATTAAAACAAAAACCAAAGCACAGATCTGTAGAGCTTCCATTGCTGTGGAGGAAGCAAATGACACACTCGTATGAGCGAGAAAGCTGGGTGGTGATGGGGGTGAAAGATGGGTGGGGTGGAGTGCGTCGGACGAGCAGTTGTCATGCAACCTGTGAGGAAGCCTCCTTGGGAGGTGACAGTGGGCAGGGCTGAGTGAGGAGTGCAGTCCCAACAGAGGAGCCAGCATATACATGGGACCTGAGCCCAGAAAGCCCAGAATGTTCTAGAATCAACAAGAAGCATGGGGCACCTCAACTGGTTAAACGACTATGTTCAGCTGAGGTCATGATCCCAGGGTCCTGGGATGGAGCCCCACATCAGGCTCCCTGCTCTGCGGAGGAGCCCGCTTCTCCCTCTCATTCTGCATGCTGTTCCCCTTGTGCTCTTTCTCTCTCTTTCTGTGTGTGTGTCAAATAAATAAAATCTTAAAAATTAAAAAAAAAGGCAGTGTGGTAAGGGTAGAATGAAAGAAGGGAAAGATGAGACAGGAGGAGATGATACAGATGTTTTAACATTTATAAAAATGGAGTACAGGCACTTTACTTAATGTTATGGGATTATTTACCATAAGGACTATGAACAAAGAAGTCAAGATAGTAATTTTCAAGGTATGGACTTTGTATGCTCTTTGAATTTTTGTTTCCCTATGAACCCATGGCCCTCATGTTTTTTTTTTTTTTTAATTAAAGTGTTATTAAGTGGACAGAGCAACACACCAGGGAGAGAATAAGTGAAAAATGAAGACTTTTGTTAATAGCAAAGTAAGTACGTAGGTTATCTTCTACAACTGATTCCAAAAGCTGCATCCAGGTTAGCTCACTCCTCCACCATCTACCACCATAGTCAAGGAAGAGCCAGTGCGAATCCACTTTCAGGAGCATCATCCTGATATCCTTACGGAACTGTATGCCCCAGGGTATTTGAACGCTCAGTCTACTCTACGATTTTATAAAATAATTTTAAATTGTTTTATTTTGTGACTACAAAAGGAATAGAAGTTTATTCTAGAAAATTTTGAAATCAAAACTTAAATGAGAATACTGAGCCATGATGCCATCGACTAACTGGTCTCTGTTAAATAGGATATGTTTCTCTTTCTAGGTTTTTCTCTATAGTTGAGATCATGTGACATAAATAAACTATAGTCTACTTTTTTCTTTCTTTCTTTCTTTCTTTTTGCTTAAAGTTATAGCATTGATTTTCTAGTTTCTTAAAGAGAAAGAGTGAGAGAGATCATCTAAGGGATGATGATTGCCAAAACTCTTAATTAACCAGCATTTTGAAGTGACTAGAATATGCCATTTTCCCAATATTCTGGAACTATAAAGCTCATCACTCAAACTGTATACATTTAGAGATTCACTTGAAATCTTACTTCACTTGAAATTCACTTAACAGATATACAGTTCCATATATCAAATGTATCTCCGGTCAAAATAAACTTCAAAGGAGTTTCCTATCCTTCTAACCAAGTCCCAGCAAATTCTCAAGTGCTAATTCTACTCTGTCCCTCTTTCTGTCAATCAGTTAGCAGGCTGCTCCCAGCATCCAGGGACATGCGCAGGAACAAGAGCAATGGCAATGAGGAAGGGAGGAGTCCCTACATTCAAGATCCGCTTAAGAGGTAAAGTCAAGAGGATTTATTAAGAGGCTAGTTAAGGAAACATGCCCATTTTTCTGACATTAACAAGTGAATGGATGGAGGTGACTTTGACCAACATGGAAAGAGTGTGGGAGGAATATTTTGGAGGTCCCACAAAAGCTCGGTTCAGGACGTGCTGTCCTTGGCATGTCTGTGACATAGCCATTGGACATTTGAGTCTGGGTTCTGAGAAGAAGACATGGCTGGAGGTGTACATCTGGGAGTTGTTGGGATGTGGTTGGCACTTCAAGGCACTGGAATAGATGACGTCACCAATGAAACAGAAGAGGTCCTTAAAAAATTCAAAACCCAACTCAGTTATTTCTAAACAAAATACCCATATTCTTGAAGATTTTTAGAATAAATGATACTTGGAAGGATTTCCTCCATGGAGCTGGGTTCCACTAGTCATCTTTGGCTGCAGGTTTGATGTTGCTGGCCCCAGTCCTTGGCTGATCCACACGGTACAAAGCCGGCTTGGAAAGCATGTGTCCTCCGGTACTCCTGGTGCCAGGTCCTGTGATCCCACTTCCTCCCACTCCCCCTTCTTCCACTCCCTCTCTGCTCCAAGGTAATGAGACTTTGGTCTCGGAGTTCTGGAAAAGTTATAAGGATTTTACAACAAGGTTTTGCCTTCTTTCTCATATGCTACAGCTTCATTTTGGATTAGTCATACATGTCTAGAACGGATATGAGAAAGCCAGGTCTGTAGGATTCAGTCTGGGGAAAGGCTCAGCACCAGAATAAATGGATCCAGTGAGGTGGTCTAGAATTTGGGGCGGCTCTGGTATCAGGGCAGACAGAGGTCGTTGCAGAGGGAGGAAAGCAGTGTGAGCCTCCTTCTCATGGGCTTCTCACTTACTATAGCTAAAACAAAAACCCTGATGCTTTCTTCTCCAAAGCAAACCCTCATTCAGTCTTGCTAATTTCTTTTAATGATGTCATTATTCATCAAATCATTTGACCCAAAAGGTAGAGATAAACAATGAAGATTCTGTCCCTTTCCACATTGCCCAGTCAATGAGACTCCCAATTTTGTGGACTCTGCCTCCCTGAGGTGTTGCTCACGAGTCTTCTGTCCTCACCATATATCCACTCCAGCAATCCTTGCTTGGGAATACTCGCTGGGAGACTTACCCCCTAATTCTCCCCCAACCACCACAATCTCTCTTCTGAATGTTGCCCGATATAATTCTGGTTCCATAATGTAAAACCCTGCCAGGGTCCTCCTAGTCCCTCAGGATGAGTTCCAAGGTCCTTAACTATCATGGCCACTGCCTACCTCCCCATCTACCTCCCCAATTTCCTCTCATACCTTTCACCTCAATCTTAGTGAAGTACATGTACCTAATGCTCACTGCCTTCCTGTACCTCCATTTCCACCGGCATGTTGATCCTCTTGCTTTGTGCCCATCCCCCCAGCTATATCCTTCTCATCCTTCCCTGGCTTCCCCCTGCAACTGCACCTCATCTGACTGAGATGCCACTTCCTCTGTGGTCCCATTATTATGCTGTTTTGACACCGGACACTGTGTTGTGTTGTTGAAGTTCATTAGCTTCCTTCCTGGCAGGTCTGCATGATCTGTGAAGATGGAAGCCAGACCTTAGCAGATTTTATGTTTCCAGTGATGGCCACAGTGCCTGCCACAGAGGAGACATCAACGAATGCTTATTAACCTAGAGAACTGATGATCAAGATACACCCTCACATACACATCAGTCTAGCTCCCTGCAGGACATACAAAACACATTCATGGGGGACTTGAAACTGGAGGGACACTTGGTTGAGTTGTAAAGAAGGGATGTCAAAGTATAGGGACCAAGCAATAGCAGACATCATTACCACACCTCTGCTAGAGGAGCCAGTAGAGGACAGTTTTACTGGGGTGGAGTGAGAGCCAAGTCCATGAAGATGGGCCACCTGGAGAGAACTTTAGGACAAGCTGGTAGAAACCAGGAGGCTTGGGTCATTCCTGTTGGTTTCCTTGTCTGACCTCCTCATGAAATTGTAAGCTCCTTAATAAGTCACATGTTATTCATCACCAGGTCTCCAGAATTAAAAACCAGGCCTGTCATTGATGAAGCATAAGTTCAATTAATTTATTAAGTAACGAGCCCTCTTATTTCCTAAGACTAGGAATGCCGGTAATGTGACCTTCATAACCTATCATGCACTTCCCTCAAAGAAGCAGCAGACCAGCTGTACCAGAAAATGGTCTCAAAAAGCAGCATTCAGTTTCCACTATATGTGCACCTCTCCATTTGTGGTACCAGCTTCTGGATCCTGCCTGATAATCCCAAAGAACATATTATAGTGACTGTACACTTGGCCAAGCCAAGTAAGCTACAGCTAAAGGATCCCAAGCCTCCATTAGAAAAGTCAGAGAATCTGAAATGACTGGGGCAGCCAGAGAAAATCTCCTGCAAAGCCTTGTATGTTTCTTCTGGTGTTAATGTGAAAAAATGGGGAGCGAAGACTAGAATCTTCAGAATCTTCTAGAATCTTCAGGTCAGTTGCTGAAGAGGAGGGTTATGTCAATTCTCTTTATTTTGTTCTTAACCAACTTTGAATCTTCTCCTCTATGATTTTCCCTTCCCATAATCACAGTTATATTCACTCATTCATTCATTCATTCATTCATTCATTTGTTCATTCAGTTAATCATTCAATATGTACTAAACACCCACTCTATGCGAGGCACAGTTCTGAGTGCTTAGGTTCCTTTTTTAGAAACAAAAAAAGCCATATTCCAGCCTAATGGGAGGGAGACAATGATAAATAATGAGATTAATAAATAAGCTAATTATAGGAAATCTTATAATGTGAGAGGTTTTATGATTAAAAAAAAAGTTGAGCAAGAAAAAGAAGATTGGGAGTGAGCAGGGAGAAGGGGCAACTAGAATAAGCAGCAACAGCAACAAAGTCCCCATTAGCAATTTTTTAAAAATTATGTTAGTCATCATACAATATGTCATTAGTATTTGATGCTGTGCTCCATGATTTGTTATTTGTGATAACACCCAGTGCCCTCCTTAATACCCACGCCTGGGCTACCCCATTGGCATTTAAACTTTTAACTCACTTCGTTAACTTTGGGTCACTCTTTTCTAGTGCTCTATTTTTCTCCTCTCTGTGACAGCAAAATTCTGAAAGAGAATTACATTGTCTATTCATTCTCTCCTCCAGTAGGGTACCTATCCCCATGAGTTGGCTCTGAACAAGGTCACCAGTGATGCCTGCTAGTCTCATCTCAATCAGCCTCTCGACACTTCTGTTTCTTCTTGAAGCTTCTGCAGTACTTCTCACCTGGTTCTCCTCTTACCTCACTTGTGTCTCCTTCTCAGTCACCTTGCTGCTGCTTCTCCTTCCACTTATACCTATAAATGCTGAGGTAAATACCTTGGTTATCTATTACTATATAAAAGACACCCCCAAAATGTGGGGGTCCCAAACAACTAATTATTATACTGCAATTCTCCAGTAGATCAAAATATTCTTCTTCTTCCTGTGGTGTCTCCTGGGGGTGCTGAAACACTTGAAAGATCCAGAATGGCCTCACTTACATGGCTGGCTGCTGACTGCCAGCTGGGGGCCTTTCCATGTGACTCCTTGGGTTTCCTCACAGCATGGCAGCTAGTTTCCAAGGTTGAAGATTCCAAAAGGGTAAACACCAAGGGCAAACACTTAAAAAGCCTTTACTTGCACCCTGCTTGGTAATAGCCCATTAGCCAAAGCTAGTCACATGGCTAAGTCCAGAGTCAACATGATAGAGAGGTACAAAGGGATGAGGACCAGGGACGATGGTTGACCAAGAGCCACCATTGTAATAGTTGTTCACAGAGTGTCCATAGGTTTTGGACATCGCCTATCTTCTACCCTCTCCCAACACTGTCTCCTCATGATCTCACCCAGTTTCATGGCTTCAAATGCCTTCCAAAAGCTGAGGACATCCCATTTATTAGTAAACCAGGCATACTTTCTTTTTTTTTTAATATTTTATTTATTTATTTGACAATCAGAGATCACAAGTAGGTAGAGAGGCAGGCAGAGAAGGAGGAAGAAGCAGGCTCCTTGCTCAGCAGAGAGCCTGATGCGGGGCTCGATCCCAGGACCCTGGGATCATGACCTGAACCGAAAGCAGAGGCTTTAACCCACTGAACCACCCAGGCACCCCCCAGGCATACTTTCTTAATCAACATCTCTTCTTCTTTTTTTTTTTTTTTTAAAGATTTTATTTATTTATTTGACAGAGAGATATCACAAGTAGGCAGAGAGGCAGGCAGAGAGAGAGGAGGAAAAGGGTTCCCTGTCGAGCAGAGAGCCTGATGCGGGGCTCGATCCCAGGACCCTGGGATCATGATCTGAGCTGAAGGCAGAGGCTTTAACCCACTGAGCCACCCAGGCACCCGTCAACATCTTTTCTTTAGTATACAAAACTGTCTCAAACGTAGCATACCCTTGACCCCGAGTCTCCTCTTCCCCCAACAATTGATCAAGCCCAAATCCAAGAACTCATCTATTATTTTCTCATTCTTTATTACCCACACACAGACAACTCTGCCTTCAAAGTAGATCCCAAGTTCACCATGTCTCACCACCAGTACCATTTATCCCTGCACGAAGCCAGTAACTGATTTGCCTGATTTCAATGTGTTCCCTTTCCATAGCCCATCCTCCATCCAGCAGCCAAAATCTTCTTGCCACAGAGGAAGGTGGTCAAAGGGACCTTATGGGACCTAACCTTACACCCAAGCCCTAGTGCCAGAAAGACGCTCTGTGGTCAGCTTCCAGCTACCTTTATACTATCCATGCTCCCTCCCTTCATTGTGCTTCTCCACACCCACCTCCCTTGCATCCTCAAACATCCCATGGTCCTCTTGAGGTCTTTGCATTCTCTGTTCCCTCTGCCCAGAGCACTCTTCCCCTAGACTGTCACATCTCTGCCTCTTTCTCATCATTCATGTCAGAACTCAAGTGACAGCTGCTCTCTGTCTTCCCAGAACTTAGTAGATGAATTTGATGCTTCTAAACCCTCTTTTCCATATTCCCTGATTTCTTCTCCATCCAGCACTTAGTTTCTGACATTTTCTTATTTACTTAGGTAGATATTCATTATCTGACTTTCCTTTCTGAGGGGTAAGACTCTGTCTGCCTCTGATACTTCTGCATCCTCAGTGTGAAGAGGAGAGCCTGGCACATAGGATGTGCTTAATAAATCTTTGCTGGCTGTCTACTTATAGCAAAATTAGAGCTATGATTTAATAACTACTCACATGTATGGAGATAGATAGTATTTTTGTAAGAATTCAAATTTTTGCAAGAATTCAATTTTTTTTGCAAGAATTTCAGTCCATGCTAGCTCTGTGGTTTGCCCATGCTGCTTAACTTCTCTAAGCAACATAAGATAATATCAGCCCTTCCTTCCAGGAGGAGAGGATGGAAAGCTCACTGATGTTAAGAAAGTCAACAGCTTTTTGCAAGCTGCCTATTCTCTCATTTCATCTTTCCAACAGTTACTAACTACGCAGTAAGTGTTTTTTTTTTTTTCCATTTTACAGAAGGCTGAACCTCAGAGCTGCCGGTTGACTGATTGGAGGTCACACATAAGAAGTGGCAGAGCAGGACGTGACTGTACCCAACTAGTGCTAACAACAGCACTCGGGCCTCGACTTCACCTTGCTTGAGTATTACATTCAGCCTGAGAGACTGAGCACCTAAGACAGCTTTCCGAGATAGTTTGATTTTATTTTCTCTTGGCCTTAGTTTTCCCATCTTTGAAACAAGTCGATGGTCTAGACACTGCCCATGACCTGTGAGGACGCACGAGGCTGACACTCAATTCTCCATTCCTGGAATGACTGGTTGTTCTTCCAGAGTTACTCATGGCAGAGAAACAAAATCAACAACTCTAGTACATGAGGTTGTTGGGGGATTTGTCTGAGGTCAGAGGCTGGCTTTGGGTGACACCAACCAACCACAAACCTACACTAAGCTCAAGGCAGCCTTGTCTCAACCAACATTCATAGCACTGGCATGGCTCACAAGTGAGCTCATGGCAGCTGAGCAATGGGGGAAACCATGGGATTGGCTCAGATTGCTCCAGTACATTGTTCAACCATGAGAGAGAACTTCCATCTTCCAGAGCTGTGGAATGGCCTTAGACCACGGGTTTGCTGTAGAGATGCCAAAGCCTGGAGAATGTTAGCTGTGAAGCATTATCAGCCAAACCTCAGCCCTGGCTATGGTTAGGTTGAAAACAGTGAAGGCAGCAAGAGGGGAGAAAAGGGAGTCTCATCACAGAATTGGGGTAGCAGTGGGAAAGGGTTAAGGGAAGAGCGGGTGCCATGGGCTACCCTGTTCCTCACTCGAGTTCCTTGCCCAGGCCAGATCTTGCTTGGGCAAGATTGCCTCAACCAATTCTGATTGATTTTTCAGACCCAACCTGTGGGCACCCGGTTTCTAACAATGTTAGGCTCCAGATCATTAATTATGCAGCATAATGATTTTTTTAAAGATAACAATAGTGGAGTGGGTGGAACCTGGGTGGCTCAGTCAGTTAAGTGCTGACTCGTGATTTCAACTCAGTTTTTGATCTCAAGATTGTGGGTTCAAGTCCCATGTTAGGGTCCATACTGGGCATGGAGCCTACTTAAATATTTTTTTAAATATAGTAAAAATTAAAAAAAAAAAACCCAAAGATACTAATACTTGGCACCAGAGTCCCTTCATTCATTTACTTATACTCGTACTTGCAAAAATATTTATAAAACCCTAGTGTTATGCCTACATTCTTTAGGACTGAGAGAACAGGCAGCTTTCAAAATGCTGTTGACTTTCTTAACATCAGTGACCTTTCCATCCTCTCCTCCTGGAAGGAAGGGCTGATATTATCTTATGTTGCTCAGAAAGGTTAAGCAGCATGGACTAACCACAGAGCTAGCATGGACTGAAATTCTTACAAAATTGATCCTAACAGTAAAGATAACCAAGCCTCTAGCCTCTTTGAATTTATACTCTGATGGGAGAGAGATAACACAAATGTAAAATATTTGGAGTATTGGGTGGATATTTGAATAAAATCAAGATGGGGAAAGTGGTAGAGGAGGGACCTTGGCCATTTCCAACAAGATGCTCCCAGAAGTCTCTCTCAGAAGGTGACATTTTAGTGCAGATATTTGTTCAGGGAGTGACTTTGATAAGCAACTTGAGATTGGTTTGGGGGGCCTTGTGGGCATAAATAAGTAGAGACAAGGAACCAAGAAGTATTAGATACAAAGATGAATTCAGGGTTAAGGAAAAAAGAGAAGAGAGAGGCCAAGACATATAGCAGAGAAGCTCGTGACCCGGTAAGATGAAAGATGTGTGTAGTTCAAGATTATTTTCTTAGTATTATGGTGAATAAGCTTCCTTGCCTGTCCTGTAAGCTTTCTGGTAAGTCAGCTACAGACAGATGCCCTGTGTTTGGTGCATATGTGTGTGTGTGCATATGTGTGTGTGTGTGTGTGTGTGTGTGCGCGCGTGCGTGTGTGTGAGAGAGAGAGAGAGAGAAGACGAGGGCTGAGTCTGAGTCTGAGTCCATCCCAAGACTAGATACAGAATGGAGAACAACCCTACAGAGGTAGCAGAAGGCAGTGACAGCTGGAGGTGGTGCTCTCTGGCAGAAGAGCAGTCCTTCTGAGCTCCCCACTGCCTCCCAGGCAGAGGACGTTCTGCCAGCATATTGCACCTTGTTCTCTCCGCCCCTTTGCACAACCTGCCCAGGTGAGAAGAATCAGTGGGTTCTTGCTCTCTTCCTTGGGAGCACAGACCTTTCTCTGCTCATTGGAGTCCACATCTCTCTGTGTGAATTCCACAGATAATTCCACCCCCAGAATCATGAAGAGTGACCCACTCAGATAAATGCCAGTAATTGTTAACACAGGTGTGAAGCATGTAGAGTCTTGTGGGTGTGCGCAGACCCAGCACACAGAAGACCCACACATCCAAACCTTGGAAATTCAAGGAAGTTTCCTAGAGATTACTACCTAACAAAGCACCCCAAACTCAGTGTTTTAAGACAATCATTTTATTTTGCTCACCATTTTATGATTCAGGAACACAAGAAGGACTCAGCTATGTGGTTCATCTCTGACCCACATGGTGTCCACTGGGGCTGGGAACATCCACATCCAAGATGGCTGCTTGGCAGGGATGGTGGAAGGCTGGACTTGGGTGGGCACCTCTGTTTCACATGTAGTCTCAGGCCCTCTCTGGTAGGCTGCAAGAGACCGCAGGAGAGGATCTATCCCTTTAAAGTTCAGGCCCCAAACTGAGTGATTTCTGCTTTACTTTATTAGTGAAAATATTGATGGAACCAGTCCAATGTCAAGGGGAGTAGGGATCGACTCTACCTTCCACTAAAAGATTGCCAAAGAATCCCAGCCATCTGTAATCTTCCAAAAGAGGGGATGCCTGAGCTCAAGGATACACTAACATTTCTTGAACCCATAGTACAGGGCAGGCCCTTTGCTGAGCATTTCATACATAACAACCCCCTGAATCTTCATCCTGACCCTCTGAGGAGGTAGAATTATCAGCCACATTTTAATTTGAAAAAAGTGGGACTCAGAGAGGTTCAGTCACTTGCCAAAAACCACACAGGGCAGAACTAGGTTTAAAACCCAGACTGACTGACCTGGAGCTTACCCCACTGAGACCTCCCCTTAGGGGCTGGTAGGTGAAGAGCTTTATGAAAGAAAGATCGATCAAAGATGGGTCTTCTTGGCCAAGAGAACAGAATGAGCAAGGTCCGGAACAAAAGAGAAAGAGTGTGAGAGACTGTAGGTGCTTGCTTGGGTCAGATTCAGGATGTGGAAAGGCATGGGGTATAGATGGTCAGGAGAGGACCCATCCCAGAAGAGTCTGGGCCCCAGGCTTTTGAAGCTTGGTCTTACCTTGAGAGCAAAAACACCACTTGATGGATTTAAGGAAAGACAGGGCAATGGTCAGGTTTCTATTTTAGGCCAGTAGCTCTGGCATGTGGGCCGGGCGGGGTGGGGGTGGGGGAGGACAGCTGCGAGGGGATCTGAGGGGGGTGTTTGCTGCAAAGTGGGAGGGAGGATGCTCCTACCTCTACGGGCCATCTCTCCTCCTGAGCTATGTTTTAGGAACGTGTGCACGCACAGGAGAAGCGGGGGCCACATTCAGCATGCACTGCTGTCTGGAACTTGCTCCCTTCGCAGCCCCTCGCAATGTGGTCTTAACATAGAGTAAACAGGCCCAGAAACACATGGTGCTGTGTTTCTTGCACTTAGGAAAACAAAAACAGATTTACACGAGAAACTTCTGAAGTCGAGCTTTGAAGCTTTGGGCCAAGCCCTAAAGGACAAAAACAGAGCAAAACAAAAACCCCAAACATAAAACCAAAACCATTCTCAGCAGATTGCCCCCTTCCTGCCCGTGAGTATTCAGCATGTCTCTTCACCCCTCTTCCCCCGAAATCTCCGAATCCCCCCACCTTCCCATCGGGCAGACCATAAGGGAAGGGAAGGGAAGGGAACAGGCTCTAACAAGGGCACATCTGTAGTTCCTTAGTGAGCTGTGGGTGGCACTCAGGCTACTGGGTTTCTGGAGGGAGGTGGAGGAAGGATCCCGGGGGAGTAAAGTTGGGCAGAGGTGGAGTTTGAAACTTCAGAGACTGGCAGAAATTGCAGCCTCAGCCCCTGGGAAGCCTCATGGGTCACACAGTCATCCTGGGCTTTGGTCTCAGGCAGACTTGGGTTCAAATCCTGAGCCTGCACAGCTAGAGTAGTACAAAGTTGGAAACAAGCTAAGTGTCCAGTGATAAAGGAATCGCTTGCCTAAATCTCAGTGGGACCGTATACAGGGTGTCACTTATCCACTTCAAACGAGGCCCTCCCAGGATGCTGAAGGCACAAAAATAATTTAGCTTAAAATATCAAATAAAAAGTGAATAAATACAAGTAACTTGACTTCGGTTTCTGAATATATATGTAATATATACGTATGTATAGGAAAAAAAACTGGAAGTCACTCAAAATGGTAGCCTCACTTTAGGCGTAAAATTCCTATGTCTTTGGACTTTCTTCTTTAATAAGTTTACTTTATAAGCAAATATTATTTTAAAAATATATAAATTACACACACACACACAGGGATACACACACTTATAAGTTAGTATGAAAAATGGCCAGCATTTCGTCACGTGGCAGACATTTGGCCAGATTCTTCATAAAGGTTCTATGCTAATTCTCATAAAAGCCCTTCTTGTCAATTGTTAGTTAATTTTCACTTGCAGAAGAATAAATTGGAAGGCTAAGTAGCTTATTCAAAGATATCCCACAAGTCAGAGGTGAGGGGTGTTTGCTGAGGGGCAAAGTCTGGTTTCATACTGATTCTTCTCCAGGGGCCCTGAGTCTCATTGCGCTCCCTGCACCCCGGAAACCTGTCCCATCCGGGGTGGGGGTGAGTTGTTTTGGAAACCAGTCTGGGCTGTTTTTCCTGTGGAAGATCACGTTGAGCTCACTTTTGACAAACACCAGGTTCCCACTGATCTGGCAGCTTTCTCTGGGGCAGAATTTGCTGAGACTCATAGAAAATAAGGAGAGAGAAGAAAGCAGATGGTTTATCTAACCCAGATCTCAAAGAGAGAAGACAGGCAGCATTGTGCCCAGGCAAGGCATGTGGGCTGGGGACAATGGGGACCAGGCGCCCTCCAGGCAAGGCTACCCACGCAGAGCCAGAGATGTCCCTGTAGTCTGCAGGATAAATGAATTGGGTGCCATCCCAGCCAGAGACTGCCAGCCCGCCGGGCAAGGGGGCTGTCCTCAATTCCCCTCAACTGCAGGAGGGTACTGAGGTTCTCTGGGTAACTCAGGGAGAGTCAGAGGGGGAGGTTTCCCTCAGATGGTCAGTCTAGTCATTCATTTGATAGAATGAGAATCTGAGGCCCAGAAGGAGAAAGACCAGCCTGGGGACTTACAGTGAGATAGTGCCTGAGTGTGCTGCCCAAGCCAGCACCCTACACCTGGGCGCAAAGGGAAGGTGTACTAATTCTGCACCAGCAGTGGGCAAAGCACACAAACTCACTAGTGCATGGAGGCCATACCCCAGTGATAAGCACTGTATACCCGCTTAACAGAATGGGAAACTGAGTGCCAAGTGATTAACAAACTTGCCTCAAGACCACCCAAGCAAGAATATTTGAGGTTCCCCTACTGCTTATACACACAGATTCATAAGTAGAAACAGCCCTGAATTCAGAGGCTGGGAGTCAGTTCTTTAGGTCCTGTTCCTCCATCAACCAGCCCAGAGACATCCATTCTCTAAGTCCACCAGGCTGTAGGCTGTAGGCTGTAGGGCTGGCCTTGCCATCCCAATGGTTTGCAAAAAAATCAAATTGATCTTCAGCTCTCCAGCATTCCTGTTTCTTCATTTATTTAATTATCTCTTTAATCCATCAGTTCATGTCTGTCTATCATCCATATAGCCATCCTTTCCATCCATTCTTCCATTCTTCCATCCACTCATCCATCCATCCCTCCATCCCTCCGTCCATCCATCCATCCATCCACCCATCCCTCCATCCCTCCATCCATCTGTCCATCCATCCATCCATCCCTCCATCCGTCCATCCATCTGTCCATCCATTCTTTCACCCATCTGTTCGTCTCTCTGTCCTTCTGTCAATCCATCATCCATGCATCCATCCATCCTTCCATCCATCCATCCATCCTTCCATTCGTCTTTCTGTTCTTCCACCCATCCATCCATCCACCCATTCATATACCCATCCATCCACCTTTCCACCCATCTAATTTTTTGTCCACCCATCCACCCACCCACCCATATATTCATTTTCCCAACTCGGTCATCTTTTTGTCTATTGTTTTCACTTTTTATGCTTTCTTTTCCTGTTCTTCTTTGTTCTTTGCTCCCTCTCTCTTTCCATTCCTCCCTTCCTTCCTGTAAACCCTTAACTGAACACAGGTTGAACACTACAGCTAATGTAGACAGCTAAATGAAGACCCGCTTCTGCCCCCAGACATCTCAGAATCCTTTGAGAGAGTTCAAAGTATTTCCAACTAATACTACACATAGGACATGTATATGTTATGTGTAAAATCTATAGCGGTCACTTTAACTATACAGGGAGAAACAAAATGTTACAGGAATGAGGGTGGGAGAGAGAGAAGGAGGGAGCAAGAGAGAGAAACCTCTAGTTGAGGGTTCAGGGAAACCTGCAAAGAGGAGAACAACAGCATTCAAAGCAGCAGGGACTGTGGCTAAAGAGCCATCCTCTGGTCTGCAAATCTGTCTCTTATTCCAGTAGAATCTCTGCCCTCCATCATTGCTTCACATACTGTGCAAATAGTTGGCTTGTCCCAAACCGGGGCCAGTGCCCAGCATGCTGCTGGATGGTTGAATGAGCCATTCACCTTTCTTGTCTCCCTTTCACACCTGCTTTAATCCCAGAAGTGGAGACTGTGTGTGCTGGGCACTCAGATTCTAAGTCAGCCCCTAGTGCCCCAGGAATATGGGTATGGCAAAGGCCTCACACCTTTCTCCACACCACAGCCATAGCATTCCTCCCTTCTTTCCTTTGTCCACTCACCCATCCTTCATCACGTCAGCCCCACTCAGCAGCCCTGGGAGTGCTCCTTACCTAGAGGGTGAAATCACTTCTGTCTGCTTCTGTGACTTGCCTCGTGTGGCCTGAGCCCAGCCACCTCAGCCACAATAGCCCCACAGACTGGACTCCTTGCCTCCAACACTCTCTCCACCATGCTCCCACCCAGCAGGGGCCATAGGAAACATTCTAGAAGATCTGACCACATCTGTCCTGTAATACTTCTTTAAGTGGCTCTCACAGCCCTTCAAAGGACATGCAGGGCCACAGGTTTGGGGTGTCTGGCCCCTCTGCAGGTCTCCCAACCACTCTCCCAGAGTCTCCTACAGTCTGAACTCATAGCCCCACCAACATGCAGGGACCTTTCCCATCCCTGGGTCACCTGGTCTTCCTTCTGCCCAGAAAGCCATGTTCTCTTGCTCCACCTCATGAAGTCTACGTCTCCCATCTCAGCTTCCTCCACTCACAAACTTCCACCCACCTCTGGCCCCACATCCCACAACCCTTGAGGGTGAGTGACCCGTCTCCTCGGTATTTCCATAATTCCTTGCATTTGCCTCCAATGCCATCGTATTGCAGAGTATAGAATTTTTTTTAATTTTTTAATTTTTTTTTTTTGTCTGTTGTCTTTGGGGCTGCAGCTGTGTTGACCACCATAACCCCAGCTCCTTCCAGGGTCTGGCAACAGAAAAATCACCATCAGTGCTATAGACAGCAAGACTGCAACAGTGTTAAGCAGGAGCCACACTGAATAGCATCCCTGCCATTTACTAGCTGTGAACTTTGGAATGAGCAGTTTAATTTATCCATACCTCTGTTTACTCACATATAAAACAGAGCTGAAAAGACTGCTAGGTTTTGTTTTGTAGTGAAGATTAGTGGGTGAATGTGTGTCAAGTGCTTTAAATGGCGCAGAGATCTCAGTAAATGTAAGCTTGCATTGCAAAGACGTGCTTTCCTCCACTTGAAATCTCAGTCCGCCCACTCCCTTACCTAGTGACCAGACTCGTACTCATCCTCACTGTCCCCTTTATGACCCATCAACAGCTTTCTCACATTGGCTCTCTTTGTCCCTAGCACAGGTGACCTGAGTCCCCCTTATGAGGAAGTTGCACATGGACACATCATGATCCCTCACAGCCCTGCAGTGGCCAGGACCTCGGCTTGCCCTCTTGTTCCCCTTAGGGTATCCCCTGGGAGTCAGGCCTGACTCACAGCTTCGTCTGCAGACACTTGACTCCCTTTACTCAGATGCTCATGAGAGACTTGCCATCGGGGGGGACAGCTGGGCTGGGGCAGAGCACAAGGGGGCATCACATCACTTTGCCACAGCGGTATCTGTGTCTCCATCTGTGGCTTGGAAGCTGGACAGGGAACCGGGAAGAACTCTGAGACCACGTAGCGCTCAACAACACCCAGAGAGTAACAACACTCCACAGAGGCAGGAAACCACCACCAGCTCCAAACATCCCAGACCGTCTTGGCAGGAAAAAGCGCTAAGCAGGGGATACTGTCTGACTCCTAGAACCTCCCAGGCATTCAGAACTCCAGGGAGCAGGGTCACATTCCAGCTGGCTGGCCCTCTGCTGAAGCAAGCTGAGTGTCGTGCCCAGGGGACAGAGCCGCAGCCCAGCTACTCGCCTCCACGCTCTGCCGAAGGACAGCAAACCCAGTAGCGGCCGGCTTCCTGTAACCTCGGCCCACGGTCTGCTTGTCTGAGTCACCGCCTGGTGGCCCTGGGCCCTGTCTCTCACCATGTCCACTCACCCGTCCCTGGAGAATCTTCCCTGATAACTAGTCCTGCTCTGTTGATTACCAGCAGCGTGTTATGGGCTGAACGGTGCTTCCCCCAAAATTTGCATGTTGAAGTCCTTCACGCCAGAACGTCAGACTGTGGCTGCATTTGGAGACGGGGTCTTTAAAGAGGTGATTAAGGGAAAAGGAGCTCCTTAGGGTGGTTGCTGATCTGATATGACTGGTGTCCTTATAAGAAGAAGAGATTGGGGCACAGGCGCGCCCAGAGGGAATGTGATGTGAAGACACAGAGAAGCAGGCCATTTACAGGCCTGGGAGACAGAGCTCAAAGAAACCAGCCCTGCTCACACCCTGTTCTCAGACTTCCGGCTCCACACATGTGAGAAAATCACTTTCCGTCCCTTCGGCCACCCAGGCTGTGGTACTTCTTAATGGCCCCCAGCACACTCCGTGATCCCCGCGAGCTCCCCTCCCTCAGCTGCGAAGTGGGCATTCTACTGTCTAGAGTCATAGGTCAGGATAGAGCAAGCCTTGACCTTAAAAGTGCCTGGACCATGTCATTTCTGACTGCCACCCAGAACTCTCTGGCCTGCATTGTCAAGGGTTTAGCTCCCCATGTCCCTGAGGCGGGAGGAAGTTTGCCCCCAGCTCCTCATCACGGGAAGCAGAACCTGAATGTTTCCCCCTAGATCCCATGGATGGTCCCCAGGAAAATGTCTCAAGGCATGATCACAGGGCAGTTGCCTGAGTGTGTCTTATTGCTAAGTGGTGTTCGGTGGCTCTACAGAATGGCTGCCCCAGCCTGTCCTGGGTGGGGTGCATGGCCATGCAGGCTTCATCTTCCCTGCATCGTCTTCGGGAAGCAGGGACAGTGTGTGGTTGTGCTTTCGGGTGGCAATGACTCCCAGGCCTGGTCCCAAGCATCCAGCAGCTGACAGACAAGACCACCATGGCAGACACCTCCATTGACAGCTGGAGCCTGGGAGAGCTGAGCCTATAGCAGGATGCTGTGTGTCTAGAATGTTTTTCTCTCAATAGCCAGGATGTGTGAACCAATAGGAGCGTGTGTGTGTGTGTGTGTGTGTGTGTGTGTGTGTGTTTCTATTATGGTTCTGAAAGAAATCCTTATCTTTGGTAGTCAAAGGGTTGAGATTTCTGAAAGCCAAACCCAACACGAAATCCTGGGGTGACTGAGTGATAATGCAAATTGTATCCACAACCTTGCAAGGAAGGAGGCATGGAGAGAGTGGTACCCACAATACTGAGATGAGGACAGATGAACATTTTCAATGAATCCGAGGACCATGGATGCTAATTCTGCAAATTTCCTCTTCCAGGTGGAACAACCCTCCCTCCCCATCTAAGAAGATCGTCTTCCCCTATGTGTAGAACCCACTAGGGAATGTTCTGCATGTCAGGAAGGGCTGGTCCTCCTCAGGACCCACTTCCACCACCTCTCCCTGCCCCCAGATTGACTGCCGCATGCAACTTCCAACAGCACTGGGGGCTAGAGTCCGAAACCTACAAAGTTTTGCTAGTTTATATCTGCAGGCACTTGAGTCATTTATGATTTATAAGGTTGATATGATTTGTAAGGTTGTTGGACTAGGGTGAAAGAAACAGGATATTGAATCAAGTCTTATTTATTGACACAAGCTCATGATCCAGAAACCTAGGGTCCAGCATGGCAGCTCAAATGGCTGGGAGTGGTTCTAATGGTCAGTTTGGTGGAGACACAGAAACCTGGACCCAAAGATGACCCATATGGAATGAAGTTGACATACCAGAATTTTTTGGTGATCCATGAATGGACTTAGGGAAACTGGATTACTGGGATGGCTATTTTTTTATACATCTGCTCACTTGCCCCAAGTTGTACCCCCAGGAGGGTCCCAGAGATGCCCATGTCTCCAAGCCCCTGGAAATGGTGGTGGGAAGGGCCCTGATGTGGACCTCTTCAGCAGGCCACTGCTGACAGCAGAAGATGCTCTAGCCAGTGAGATTTCTGAATTCAGCGAGGACGATGAAGATCCAGAGGGGAAACTGTCAGAGACCAGGTGGACACGACTGCCATAAGAGACAGCAGTGTCAAAATCAAAACTGGGCCAACTTAGCAGGTATGATTCCCCAACTCCCTCCACCTCCTTCCTCCAAATCTGCATGGCCCTTTCCCGGACTCCTGTGTGTAAGCTCTAATGCCTGAAATTTCATTTAAAAAAAAAATCCCATGTGCAATCAATGGAACTCATTATTTCCAGCCTGGTCTGAGCTGAGGGAAGCAGAAAGTGTGTGGTGTGAGATGAGGCTGGACAGTAGTTAGGGCCGTCCTGAGCACACGGTGAAGGACATCGGTCTTTCACATCTAGAAAACCCCACTTTCTACTCAGGCCCTTGATAATCTCCCTTCCCTCTGAACAAACGCAGCATATACAGCAGAGATGAGCACTAGGATACAGAGTTATGGAGACTCAAGGCTTCAGGCAGGAGCCTTCCTGGATGGGGATGAACGGGGAACTGGCCTGCCCACCACCACCACTCCAGGAAATGTCGAGCTGAGTTGATTCTGAAAGCCCCAGCTCTCCTGAGGGCCAGCCAGGGCACCCCGCCCCACCACCTGAGTTCCAGAAAGACCACTGCTCGGCACCCGTGGGTCCAGCTCCAGCCATCAGAGAGGCCCCCCAGCACTTCTCAGAATGGCTAGTCTCCCGAGGGGACACTGTCCCTGGTGAGCCCAGTGTCTGTCCACGTCCTAACCTCCAGAGCCTAGGGATGTGACCCTATTTGGGAAAGGGGTTTTTACAAATGGAAATAAACTAGAGCTCTTGAGATGAGATCAGCCTGGACCCTCGGGGTGAGCCCTGGATCCAATGACACGGGTCTCTACAAGACACACAGAGGACAGACCCACAGGCAGAGGACAAACCAGGCAAGTGTCGAGGCACACAGGGAGGTTATGCAGCCAGAAGTCATGGGACGCCTGGGGCCTCCAGAAGCCAGAAGAAGGTGCAGAAGGATTCTCTGCTAGAAACTTCGGGGAGACTACAGGCTGGCCAACTCCTTGGTTTCTGGTTTCTGACCTCTGGAACTCTGACAGGAAAAGCATCTGCAGATCTCAGCCACCAGGCTACGGTCATTTTGGGAGTAACCCTAGCACGCTAACACAATGATTATATGCCAGCCTCACAACTCCAACACAACACATCATCAGCCCATTTTACGGATGAGAAGTAAGAGGCTAAGAGAATGTAGACAGCTCTTCCAAGACAAAACGCTAGCAGGAGCTGAATCCAATTCAGGTCCGCTTGCACCCAGGGCCTGGGCTTGCTTACTCTGCCCTGTTTCTCAAAGCAGGCTCCAGGGAAACCCTCCTGCAGACTTACCAGGAAGTGTTTGTTTAAAAGCAAATTTGCAGCCTTTCCCAGACACACTGACTCAGAACCTCTGGGTTGCAGTCCTGGGAAGCTGTACATTTTAAAAGTTAATTCCATGTCCAGTGACTTTTGAGAATGTCCAGGCCTCACTGGGCTGCGTCTGAGGCTGGCCAAACACCCAGGAGCTCACGATAGAAGACAGGCCCATCACTGGCCCAACCTAGCCTCCTGTGGCACAATGGCTGGGGTGTCTCTGGCAGGCAGGCTTTGAACCTGCTGCTCGGAGGTCCCCTTCACAGGGGTTTTGAAAAGCCTCACTGCCAAGGACAAGGGTGAAATTAAGCTCCTTTCTGCAACCAGACAGCTCCCTGCTTCCGAGCCTGGAACCTGCGTTCTTCCTGCTGACTTCTGCCACACCCAGCACAGACCCCAGCACTCAGCGAGCACCAGTTTTCCCCACCAAGCCTGCCCAGGGCTCCAGACCACTCTCCCTTTCTCCTTGACCATGCATGAGCCCTGGAGCTTTGCACAACCCTCACTCAAAGAGGCATAAGTGTGGGTAAGGGTCCCAACATTCTGGAGTCCAAGCCTCAGCTCCAACATCCTCAAGACTTGGACCTCTTTACTCCTCTCTGTGAACCCGTTTCTGCTTCTGTTAAATGGGGATGATGTTTGCATCCAGTGGCTCTGAGATAACAGTAAAACATGGGGAGATTTCAACAATAGTGTGAAACAGCTATCCACCTAGGAGAACGGCCCAAATCCAGAACACTGACAATCCCTAGTGCGGGCAAGAATATGGGGCAACAGGAGATCTCATTCACTGACGGTGGGCATGCAAAATGGAGCAGCCACTTTGGAAGACAATTTGGGGGCATCTTACAAAAAGAAATGTACTCTTACGGTGGATCCAACCATTGCGTCCCTGGGTGTTTCCCCGAAGGAGCTGAGAACTTACGTCCACACAAAACCCACACACAGGTGTTTATTCCAACTAGATTCATCGTGCCAGACTTGGAAAGAGCCCAGCCGTCCTGCAGGAGGTCCATGAAGAAACGTGTGGTGTATGCAGAAAATGGAATATTATTCCACGCTAATGAGACACGAGCTCTCAAGGCGTAAAGAGACCTGGAGGAATCTTCAGAACATATCAGCACGCGGGAGACTCCAATCTGGAAAGGCTAGATGGCTAGATGCTGCCTGAATTCCGATTACGAAACCCCCTGAAAAAGGCAAAACTATCACACAGGAAAAAGATCAGCGGTTGCCACGTGTTGGTGTGAAGGGAGGTGAGCGGACGGAGCAACAGGAGATTTTTAGGGCCGTGAAAATACTCGAGGGTATGTTAACGGATGCCTGTCATTGTGCGCCTGGTCCACGCTGTGGCGCGCGCAACATCAAGAATGAGCCCTGACGTGCCTGTGGACTTCGGGTGAAGAGCGTGAGTCAGTGTCGGTTCATCCCTGGTGGGCAACGGGCATGGTGGTGGACGACGGTGGTTGGGGGGGGGGGTTGTGTCTGCGTACGGGCAGCGGGCGTACGGGAAATCTCTACACCTGTCTCTCAACTTTATTTTAAACCTAAAACTAAGAAACTAAAGTCTTAAAAAAAGAAAAAAAAACACACACACACACAGGGAGGGTTTGGGTAAGTCGCCAACACAGAGCAATAACGCATGTCGCCAACTCTCACAGGGACCCCAGACACAGAGCGTCACCCATTTTCTTTGATTTAAGACTCACTAAAATCCCAGGCGGTAGATAGCATTGTCCTTTTGGAAGAGGGTGGAGAAGGTTTCTTTTTATTTTTAATTTCTAATTTTTTACATTTCTTTTCAGTGTACCAGAATTCATTGTTTATGAACCACACCCACTGCTCCATGGAATACGTGGCCTCCATAATACCCACCACCAGGCTCATCCAACTTCCCACCCCCCACCCCTTCAAAACCCTCAGATTGTTTTTCAGAGTCCATAGTCTCTCACGGTTCACCTCCCCTTCCAATTTCCCCCAACTCCCTTCTCTCCATCTCCCCATGTCCTCTGTGTTATTCCTTATGTTCCACAAGTAAGTGAAACCATATGATAATTGACTCTCTCTGCTTGACTTATTTCACTCAGCATAATCTCTTCCAGTCCCGTCCATGTTGCTACAAAGTTGGGTATTCATCCTTTCTGATGGAGGCATCATACTCCATAGTGTATATGGACCTCATCTTCCTTATCCATGCGTCTGTTGAAGGACATCTTGGTTCTTTCCACAGTTTGGCGACTGTGTTTCTTTTTATAATGACCATCTCTAGAGTCACTGTTGCAAGCAAGGCACGGGGTCAGCTCAGAGGGGCAGAAATGGAAAGGTGTGGTGTGGTCTTCGGAGAGTGTCCCTGCTCCCACCCACAGCAGCTGCCTCCCAGCCAGCCGGGAATCCCAGGAGGGAGATGGCGCAGAGGCTCCAGGACAAGGGCTCCCAGAGACCTTGTGGGTCCCGGCAGGAAGGGGTCTTGGGGTGGACAAGTTCAGGGCACATTTGCATTTGCATTCAAGGGGTTTCAAGCAAAGGACCTTGCCACCCCTTTAGGAGAAAGCCCCGAAATGCCACCAGGGATTCAAGAAGCAGCCTAGGTGGCTGCCAGGACAGCCTGTCCCTGTCCCACTGTTTCCATTTGTCTTTCCTTGTCTGTACCCGCCCCCCTGCGCCCCCGCTCATTTTCATCAAAGAGCCCGGCAGATACCCACGCACTGCTGGGAGGACTATGGGATTTTACTGGAGGAGACAGGGACAGAGAAGAGCGGGCGATATTAGGTCCCAGCCTGCACCCATGCTGGGGACAGGAGACTCCCGGTGAGCTAGGGGTGACCCGGGCAGGGCCGCAGGCAGAGTCTCTGTGATGCAGAGCCAAAAACATACTAACCATAACCACGTACTCAGCATCTACCACAGACTGAGCACCAGTTTAGTCTCTCTCATGGCTAGGAGTAGATATGATCATTACCCCCATTTTATAGCCAGGAAAACTGAGGCTCAGAGACTAGAATTGGCTTCTTCCAAGATCTGCCACCTGATACATAACAGATGGAGAGCTTGCTGTAGGCCTGGCTCACCCCAATGTCCTTCCTTGCTTTTCCCCTCTACCTTTCCAGCTGAAACATGAGGAGTCCTGGGGATCCACACCTCAGGCCAAGGCTGACTCTAGAGGTGTTCTCCTGCGCAATTCTATCGTCCTTCTAGAACCAAGGAGTAAGCAGGGGAGCCCTCCAGGGGCTGCCTGTGACTCCAGCCTCCTGGAGCAGATCTAGCTGTTCTGGCTGAGCACGAGGGAGGTTTACCTTGACCCCTTGGGATCTAGGCAGTCCTGGAGCCAAGGGTCACTCCTTCCAGCATTCTTCCGTTCTTGCTTGGGGCCCAGGAGGAGAGCGGAGCCCCGCCTGGCACCAAGCAAGCACGGCAGGGAGGCCCCGCAGACCCACCTCTGCCTCTGCAGCAGCCAGGTTGGGTCAGGGCAGCTGGCCTCTGTCTCCCAGGCAGGGGTGTGTTGTGCGGATCTGAAGAGCCCCAGGAACTGGCATCGTGTGGCCTACACAACGTGGGCTCCGTGCTCGTTTATGGGACAAACACATGATAAAAGGGCTGTGAGCAGATCTGGGGCTTCCTGGGCGTCTGGTGCTGAGCGTCTGGAATCTTCCGTGCATCTGGTTCTGGTCAAAGCAGCCTTACTGTTTGGCCTCGGAATCCTCTCGGATGGCCTCTGTTCTTGAACCCCCTCCTCCAGCCCCTCTTTGGAATGTATTTATAGCTCTGGGAGATCTGCTGGAGGAGGCCCCTCGAAGCTGTGCTCAGGCTGACAGAGAACATGCCAACAGCTGGAGACAGGGACACTGGAAGAGGCGGAAGCAGAGGCTTCTGGTAAGGGGGCTCCAGCCAAAACCTGCCCCACGCAGCCTCCCCTGTCCACCACACACGTCTGCAGTGCTGCTGTGTGTCAGGCCTGGGGGCAGGTCACAGAGCTGACCTTGTCCAGACCCTGCTCTGTGCTCCCAGCAGAGGCCGAGTGAGAGCATTCATTAAGACGAGGGGTGCTATGGAGCCCTGATGATGTGCGCAGCTTGTTGAACACACGCTCACACAGCCCTGACTCCAGGCCAGAGATCAGCACCTCCCTCATCCCCATGTTACAGACAGAGAAATCAGCAGGCCAACCAGAGAAATCACACACAGCAGGTGAATGGCAGGAGGCAGGATCCCACCCAGGCCTGTGCATTAGCTACACAGGAACGGCAACAGCTACAGTGACATCTAACTGTGAGGCCCAAGTCACACAGAAATCCCCCACCGGGCCTGCTGGGTGGGAGCTGGAGGTCACGTGATGGCCCCTCACGGGGGTGATGGGATGAAGCAGCACCTGAAGATTGCACCCTGGGGAAACTGAGGAGCGGCAGAAGCCACACGCCAGGAAGAAGTGGAGGGATCGGAAGACCACAGAAGTGAGTGGGAAACAGGAACTGGAAGGTTCCAGGAGGCCGCGTCCCACCCTTCTGCAGGAGGAGCTCGCAAGTGCCCCCCCCCCCCGCACACACACACACACACACACAGCCCACGCTCTGCTCTGGACTCTGCGCTGTGACTTGCTGACCCTTCAGCTCTCTGTGCCTCAACTTCCCTAAATATAAAGAGAGATGAAATCAGCACCTCCCTCCCTGTAAGGTGCTCAGAGCAGAACTTAGCACATAGTTCACGCGTCATACGTGACTATTAAATCAAAACCCTCACTAGGTATTTTACAAAGATATATAGGGGCGGCATGAGTTCAAGGACACAGGTCCTTGCTGTTGCAGGTGGGGGGTGGGGAGAGGCATGGAGGCAGGGGACATTGGGAGTGAGGAGACAGTGTCACCTGCGGATGGGGCCCTGTGTAACCCTCCCCCCTCCCCCTTCTCTCCTTCCTTCCGTCATCGTCCACACGTCCATCCAGCACCTCTCCACGCGCTCTGCTCATGCACCTGGCTGCTCACTCCCCGTGTGTCTTGGACCCGCACTCTGCCAGGCTCTGTGCGTCTGCTGGGATACGGCACAGAGAGAAAGACGTGGGGCTGGTCTCACCCTCGGACCTCACCATCTAGGAGACCCCCCAGGACCTATGTTGGCAGAGTGGTCAGGGAAAGGAGACGTGGATGCAGAAAACAAATATGTGGAGCCCAGGCTGGGAAGGCCTGGGACCTGGAACATTCCAGACAGCAGACTCATCTCTGCATGCATTCCTCCATCTGCCAAGCCGTCTGCCCATCTACTGCATTCATTCATTCCTGCATTGACTCATCTGTTTGTTCCACGCGTGGTCTGCTTGACCAAAGCCTTGTTTGGAAGCTGCTCAGGTCTGAGTTCCGATCACAATTCCGCTGCCACGTGGTACGTGATCTCCCCAGGCCTCAGTTTCCTCATCTGTAGGACGGGGCTGTGCCAGAGCAGGAACTAAGAGGAGGACCCGGTGGGACAGCGAGCATTCCTGGAATGTGGTGAATGTCCCATAAATGGCAGCTAGAGTCCCAGTCACCACCAGCCAGTCACTTACAGTTTGTCCAGCTTGAGGGAGGGGAGTGCCTGGCCCTGAACTCCCACCCACCAAGGCAAACCCCAGCCATACACCCAGGCTGCTCCATGAGCTCCAAGAAGCTGGACCCCTGAAACAGGATGTGCATGGGGCTATCCGGTCATACTGGTCCATTCTGACGCTGCCCTTCACAAATGCCAAGACACACCTCCCTATCTCGGGCAGGCCTCCTGATGACCTTGTAGGCACTAACACCATCTTATTTTTTTATGCAAAGGCAACTGAAGTACAGAGAGACCATTTGTTGTCCAAGGCCCTCCAGTAAGTGGCACCGCTCTGCCTGGGTCACCACGTCACCTTTCTCAAGGTGTCATTGGTGCCGAAGGATGGCGGCTTCCAGCAGGACCAGCTGGCCATCTGAGACTTCCCCCGCAGGGGCAAGCGGTCAGCACTGTGCCATACTTTGCAGTATCTGTTCTGACTGCCTGTCACCATCAGATTTCCCAAAACAGCCTGGCATTCTCTGGGTTCTGCATGGCTCCTGGCAGAGAATATCCAGAGCCTTTGGTAAGTCAAGCTCACTTGCTTGGAAGTATCGGGTCCTGACTCGGTCTTGTCAGGGTTCAGAGTCTTGGGTTCTTGTCCCAGGCCTGCCACTAACTTAGTGTATGCTCAGCATCAGCCAGCATCTCTGAGTTTACACTGTCTCTCTTCTGGTCATCAGATATCTCGTAGCATGGGGACCAGTCTGTACTTGGTGCTCATCAAAGGGTCACCAAACGTGGATTAGCACCTAACACCTTGCATGACTCCTTTAATGACACCTGTTGATGGTGCTTGCTTCATGGGACTTATTCTGAAGACCAGCAAGTAAGTTCATGAGAAGGAAGCAAGGATTCACACTTACTAAGCAGTGTCCATGTATCATAACCCTCCTCCTTGGCCACTTGACATGCATGATTTTTGTAAAGCCCCATATAGTAGTTAGGAGGCATTTGGCACCAAAGAATAAGATACCTAATTTCAGCATGCTCAGTAAGTCACTGAGTTAATTCATGTAACAGAAAGTCTGGAGGTCACTGTTCCAGGTTTGGTTTAGTAACACCATAAAATCCCAAAGCCCCAGCCTCTTTTCCTCTTTCTGCTCTACCATCCTCAGCACGCTGGCTTTTCATCCTCAAGTTTGTGCCTCATGTACTCAATAGGGCTGCTGCAGCTCCAGCCACCAATTCTGCACACAAGGTAAAAACAGAATGAGTAGAGAATTTTCTCCTTCTAAGGGATTCAGTCTTTACTAAGGAGCCCCCAGCAGATCTCTCTTTATGTCTTACTGGCCAGAAGGAGGACAGAGGCCAAATCAATAAATGGAAAGATCACCAGAGTCCCCTCTTGAGGGGTCATGTCCATGGTCACAAACCTACATCACACTGAGCAGCCATGCATGCTCCACATCCCCTTGTAGAGGCTGCAGGAAAAGAGAAGAGGGGAAGTGACTGCTCTGGGAACCACAGGGATGGGACCTTGCTGGGGTGTGAGTGGGAACAGCAAGGCGGCCAGCATGGTCAAGTGTAGCCCAGGGAGAGAGGACAGAGAAGTGTGCAGGGAGGTCTCAGATGCCTCAGCAGGACTGGGGATTCTGCATAAATCAGTGGGCGGGCTCAGGGAGCCTGTAGCCATTTCTAGATGGCTGCTCTCAAAGCCATCCCCCTTCGCCTGCAGCCGGGGAGAGAAGAGTGCATGATGGCAAATGAAAACCAGAAGTAGGCGCAGTCTGAAGAAATGGGAGGGAGTTCATTTCCCTCCGCTGGGAGCGCGTTCAAAGCCCCCCGCCCGCCCAGGGTAACAGTATCCCCACCTCCACCTTGCGCCCTCCCCGACTTCCCCCTCCCCACCTTTATGAAATAGCCGGGCAGGATGACCCCAGCTCCTTCTCTGAGAATTTACTGCCCCAGTGTGAAATCATAGCCCTGTAACTTTCCCTTTAAGAGCTGTCAGAGCGGGAGAGGCTGGCCAAGCTTGGGCTGGAGGTGGGGACAGAGGGAAGAAAGGGAAAAAAAAAAAAAAAAAAAAGGAGAGAGGCAGGAAAAGTTTTTTCAGAGGAAAATGCAGGGTTTGTCCTTAACTCTGACGTCAGATCTTGCTTTAATAAAACCCCCCCAGGGCTGTGGGAAGAGGCATATCTGCTGCTCCTGATGGGCCAGGCCAGTCTCTCGGCCCAGCTCCCCGGAGAGGCAGCCGGAACCCTGGAGAGGCTGCTTGGTAGATGCCTTTGCCCCTGACTTCCAGGCATGAGGTGGTTCCTGCCCTGGACGCTGGCAGCAGTGACAGCAGCAGCCGCGGGCAGCGTCCCGGCCACGGTGAGTCCTGCCGGCAGGGGCTTGCAGAGGGGTCCCAGATCCCTTTCTCCAGCTGGTTCTGCTACATGGGTGGGCCAATCAAGAGGGGCTGGAAGTGTGGGGGCCAGTGAAGCCCAGGGCGGGAGGAGGAGGACTGTGCGGGGTCGGCTGATGCTGGAGGAATGCGGGGGGGGGGGGGGGGAGAAGCCCCCGGGGGGGGGACCAAGCAAACAGGTGGCCCACGCCCTTCTTTCCCCCCTGAAACTCAGAAAAAAAAAAAGGGGACACTTGTTGGAGCAGGGAGTCAGGGCCCTGGACTCCAGTCCCAGCTCTGCCCAGGTTGGCCGTGTGACCTTGGGCCAGTCACTCCTCCCCACGCAGCACTAACTGAAGACTTTGGCAGGAGACTTGTCAAGTCTTAGGTCTGGAACTTGAGTCTCCAAATGCTAGGGATACTACAGAGAGAGGAGTCAGAAAACACCCAGAGAGCTTGGGAAGGCTAATGCCAGCTTTCAACACAAGTGCCTCCCTTAAGCAAACATTGCCTGGGCGTGCTTTCCATCCCCAGCTGCTGGTGTCTCGGGCTGGCACAGCCCTCTACAGCTTAGGAAGCGTGTGCCTTGGGGCCCTGCACGTGACACCTGCTGTTCAGCGGATCCCGAGGTTTCTCTCTCTCTCCTCTCTCTAGCCCAGGGCATGCCAAAGGGAAAAAAGGGGAAGGGTCTGCACCTCCAAGAGGCCAGGGGAGCAAGACACGTGGCGGCACACAGCCAGCCTACTGGCGTGGGGACGGGGCAGACCCAGGGTGCAAAGGAGGTGGGCAGCAGGGAAGAACAGAATCCAAGACCCTACGGCCCGGGGCCAAGGCCTGCTGCCTGTAGTAGTGCCCAGAGGCAGTGAGAAGCTTTCATCACCAACTCCCCATGACGGTTTCCTTGAGGATCACTGTGCTCCACTTGTGGATGGGGGAGCTGAGGCTCAGGGGTAAAGTGACTCACCCACGGGCTCAAAGACATGGGTTCTGATTCAACCAGATCTGAGGCTGAGCGCTGGCCGCTGACCGCAGCCCCGCTGCCTCTGGACCTGGGGGTGAAGTGGGGTAGAGGTTCTTCCAAGCACCATAGTAAGATTAAGGAAGGTAGGGAGTGTATCTTGTGATTTGTTGTGAAATCCTTTGAACCTAGGCTAGTGTGGTCCCCGCCCAGGGTGGGTGCCAAGCCGCGCTACAAAAAGAGGTACTGACTTCACTTTATAAAAGAAAGAAACGGAAGCTCGGGGCAAGCAAGGGACTTACCCAGGGTCTCACAAGGAGTAAGTGACCAGGGCTCCAATTTAAACCTTCCCCTGCCAAATCCCACTCTTCCTTCTAGAACTTTCCTAGCTGAGGGGAAACCGAGCATTTCCTGCAGACTGCAGCAACCACGAGGAGCCATAGCAGCCTTTTTTGGGGGTTGCTCTGGCTGGGAGGACCAGGGGTGGATGGAGAGGCGAGACGGGTAGGGGAGCAGGAGTGTGAGGGAGTGTGAGGAAAGAAGCTGACGATGGCAGAGCCCAGTGCCCTGGGGCCCATTACCTCCCACAGCAGGCAGTGCTGGGGAAGGGAGGGGTCCTGATCCAGGGGCCCAGCCATGGGGCCATGTAGCCAGGGAGCCAAGAGCCGGGACAGATCCTCCGGACAGCAGGCTGGAGGGGAGGCTCCTGGGAGGATATCAGGCTCCTCTCTCCTGTGTAGCCACCCCCACCCCGAGGGCATCTCTGGACCCCCAGGCCCACCCACTGCACAACAAACAGATTAAGGTGCTCCCAGCAGGAGGGCTCTCGGAGCAGCCTAACATTCGGCAAGGGCTGGGAGACAGATGTCGACCAGGGCTTTGCTTTCTGGCCAATTCCATACGTAGCTGTCCTCTGCTCACTAGTGTATAATAGGAATGCAAGTTCCCTTTGGGGCCCAGTGAGGTTTTAATGGAAAAAGGATCATAGAGGTTCATATGGAAGACAAGGTTTGTGGGAATTGCCAAGAGAACTTGAGGAAATAGCGTTCTGAGGGAAGACTTGCCCTGTTGGATAGTGAATCTGTGCCTGAAGGAGCAAGATGCCGACCAGGAAGAGAAACGCTGAGGAGGACAGGGCAGCGCGCTCAGAAACCCAGCCAGCCGACTTGAGAACGTGATATCTGTGATAAAGGTGACTACAGATTCGACTGGTTTTCCCATCTCTTTGTTCTTTCCTTCCTCCCACGTGGAGAGTACCCCGCCCCCCACGCCCGAGAATGGGGCTACCCTTAGTGGTTGATCTCACATGCCCTGCCAGGTGCTCCAGACCTTCCTCGAATCATCCAACAGTCAAGGGCATTCATCGGACACCTCCTGAAATCCTCATCACAAAACCTTGGAGTGGATGTGATGATCCCTCTTTGTAGATGCCCAAACTAGAAGTCAGAGAGGGTCAGTTATTTGCCCAAGGTCACACAGCTGGTGATCAGCAGAGCTGACTTTGAACCTAGGTCCCACGCTTTGCCATACGGCCGGCTGCCTTCCTGGTCCAGGTACTTGCAGAGAAATGAGAGGCACAGAGTTTCTGCCCCTACAGAGGGTACGGGCTAGAGACGGATGACAGCCACCACGCGTGGGGAAGTGGGGCAGCAGGGGCGGAGTCATCCAGGAGGGAGAGGCTGGGTGCAGGTTAGGCTGCGGGCTGTGCCAGCTTCGGCAGGACCCTTAACTACTCCGGGCCTCTCTGTCTTCTCTTGTTAATCGGGGCTCACGACCTCAGTCCTACCCAGCGCCCTGCTGGGGCTGAGGAATGACCACAGGACTGCATCAGGGAAGCTGCCCAGAAGCCTGGGGCTGGGGAAACATATTATGTGCCAGGAATTCCAAGTACACATTGGGTCCCTGATAGTGTGCAGAGGAGACCCACGCCCCATCTCCCCTGTGAATGTACATGGGAATGGGCACAGGTGTGCGCGTGCACGCGTGTCTGAGATTGCAGCTTGTCTGAGTGTACAAATCGGCCTGGCGTGTGTGAATACATAAGGATGCGCATGTGGGACGCACACTCTTTTTCCGCTCCTAGGACCAACCACGGGGCGCTGCGGCCCAGGAGGCGGCCTGTCCCTTTTAAAAATGTGAGAACAGAAGTGACACATCTTCTTTACATCGCCTGTCCATAACTTTGGACCCAATCCAGCATGCAAATCTGCACCCCACCCCCACCCCGGCCCCTGCTTGGGGCCTCTCCCTGCAGCTTCGCTGCTCTGCTCACAGCGGCAGCCCCTCCCACTCGCCGCTTGTCCAGGGTGCAGGAGTGAGTGCAGCACAAGCAGGCATTTCCCACCTGGCACAGCGCTTGACAGAGCCTCAGCATCTGGAATGGGCATGGGAGCAGTGCTCCTTGGAGAACCTGATCCTGGCTAGAGGTGGAGCAGTACCTCTGGCCTGTCAGCAGACTCACCAACCCCAGCGTTTAGAAAAGGCCCCTGCCCCATGCCAACAAAGCAGCCAAATACCAGGAAGCAGCCTTTGGCTTTGTACAAGGATTTGGGCACGGGGTTCCTCCCAGGAGCCTCAGCCATCTCTCTGGGCAGCTGTGAGGGGCCACGACACACAAGGGTTTCCATATGGGGGCAAGGAAAGTAAGACAGGAGTGGCCCAGGTGGGGGGGTCCCAATGGGGGCTGGGAGCCTTGCCAACAACAGCCAGGAAAGCAAAGCAAGGAAGGAAGTGTTGAGCAAGAACACAGAATGCTGCGAGTGCCTGAGAGCAAGCCTTCAGCACATGGTACATTCATTCAACACCTCTGGAGCTCCCCAGGTCTCAGAAACACCGATGATAATGAAGGCGGTCACTCTGTAAATGCTCACAGTGTCCTATGCACCTGTATCTATCAGCTCACTTGAAAACCACACCCAAAAGGCAGGCAGCATCCTTCTCCCGCCACCGTCCAATGTGGCCACTCATTGCGTGAGGCCACCAAGTGCCAGAAATGTGGCTCATCCCATGTGAGATGGAGAACCGCATCAGATTTCAGACTTGGTATGAGCACAAGAACATCACATGCTCACTGTAAATTTTTCTATCGGCTCCATGTTAAAACAAGAATATTTTCAATACTTTGGGTTAAACAAATAGAATGTTAAACTTCCACTAGTTTCTTACTGGTTTTCAGTGCAGCTGCTAGAAAATATAAAATTCCATATATGGTTCATCTTGTGTTTTACTAGATACTGTTGGCCTGGGAAGACGCAATTGTGCATAGATGGATTTTAACAAGTGGAGAGAGAAAGATACAAAGTGCTCTAATCCCAGCACCTCCATGGAGCCAGTCTTTTTATCTGTGAAAAGATGTAATATTAGTACTTGCTTCCTTGGGTTACTGACAAGATTAAAGAATGAAACAGAGATAAAGCACAGGAACCCCCAGCACATGCAAGGGGAGGTGGGGACATGATTCACATCCCAGCTTGAGAGGAAGCATTGGCCACGACAAGGGCCAGGTCTGAACAAATGAGCAGAGGTTCAGAAAGACCCCAGACAGCAGCAGGTGGGTGAGAGGAGGGGCAGACTTACCTGTGGGCCATATAGGGCTCAGGGCTGAGTTGGTCTCTTAAAGCTCCCAAGATTTCCCCATCATGGCTAGCTTTCCAGTACATTTTGAGGGAGTCAAGGAACATGTTTGGATTATCATGTAGGAGAGAGAAATACTAATGCTGGCTGTGATGAGGAGGATGGAGCTGATTGATGGTGGTGCTGTGACGAAGGTGATGATGATGAAGTTGGGGATAATGATGGTGGTGGTGGTGATGGTGATGATGGTGGTAATAATGGTAATGATGGCGGTGATGGTGGTGGTGATGATGGCGAAGATGGTGATGATGGTGATGATGGTGATGATGATGATGGTAACAGTGATGGTGTTGGTGATGGTGGTGGTATAATAATGATGGTGGTGGTGATGATGGTGATGGTGGTGGTGATGATGGTGGTGGTTGGGCTAATGGTGATGATAGTGATGATGGTGGTGGTGGTGATGAAGATGGAGATGATGGTGATGGTTGTGGTGGGGTGAAGTTGGTAAAGACGACAGTAGTCTTGATGATGGTGCTGATGAATTATGGTGTTTGTAGTTGAGACTTGTGTCTTACAACCTTGAATCTCTTGATGCTGATAGTCCATCCACTTATGCACTCCATGGATGCTCACAGACTTGCTGTGCACTCAGCCCCTTCCTATTCTAGAGACATGGTGATAAATGGTCATTTCTGCCCTACTCTCAAGAATGGCTCGTGTGTTGGAGATAGACTTTTATGCTAGCAGAGAGGAGCATGTTGAGGAATCCAAAAGGAAGCTCAGAGGGCTTCAGGAGAAAAACACCAATTCTGGGGCTCTGAACCTGATTTCCTGGGGAGACACCCCAGGTACATGCACATTAACTGGCACCTCGGTGATTCTTAACACACACCTGAATTCAAAAATCACTCCTGTCTGTCATCTAGCCTTGACGTTTTGCTCATCTGCCAAATGTCTTCCTGCACTTCTCTGTGAAAGGGGGAGGTGGAGGAGGAAGGAGAGACAGACTTGGAGAAGGAACTGTGCCTCTCAAAGCATGAATAATGGACATTCCAGGGGATGTGGTATTATCTGTGCCCACCCACCCCAAGGCCCTCAGCCTGGAGGGAAGTCCAGGCTTGGGACATCGACTATGGGACTGCTAAGGCCCAGTAGGGGTGGGCAGGGGGAGTGAGAGGAAATGAGAGTCGGGGCCCAAAGAAGAGGAAGGGACGGGTCCAGCCTTGCCCTTCTGGGAATCCTGCATTTAGCCTTGGAGGTGAGAGAAGAGGCGTGTTCTATGAGCCTGCCTAGGTCAGGGTGGGTCTGGGGGGAGAGGGTGGAGGAATATTCTGAGAGAGCAAGGATGTGTCACTCTGTCATTGGGGCAGGTGGTGGACTGGCCTGGTTGCTCGCCTTCTCAGCCCTTGTTATCTGGTTTTAAAACTGAGGAGACTGGACTTGACTCCTAAGCTTGCTTCCAGCTGGAGCCACCAGAGTCCTGAGGTCCATTCACAGATTCACTGGGCGGCTGATCCTCACACCAGGAACAGAGATCATGGGCTGGGATTCTCATGCTGTTGCTGCAGGACAGGACACTGAAAAGGGTGTCCCATGCTCTGGGATGACCCTCCAGATATGCCTCTTCCCCTTAAGGTGTCCAAAGATGATTTCCTGTGTGCCTACATCTCGTCTTTCAACCCTCAGAGTGTATCGCTGGTCTCATAAAGCCGTAAAGCACACCCCCGGCTTAATCTCCATAGGATTCCACCCCAGTCGGGCCCAATCCTGAGGATCCCCAAGTACTCCCTACAAAAAGCAATCCCAGGCTCCCCAGGCCTACTGAGTCAGGCTGGGCAGGGATCCAGGACTCCAGAGGTTTAACACTTCCCACCACAGATGAACCTTGATGCCTTGAAAGTTCGGGAGGCACCCTGGCGGGTAGCAGTGCCCTTGGAGGACTTCAGTCCCCAGCTGCCTCCCCATGTCGGTGAGGAAGTCTCCATCTGCCCCTAAGGCCAGCCTTGTCTTCAGGTCCCCCACTCCTCCCAGCTGCCAGCGGGAGCACTGTGACCTTCAGCTGCCCCTCCTTCTGGGCCCTCCAGGGGTTTCCTCTGACCTCGAGGCTCAAGTGCACACACGGACATTGGAGGGAAGAGAGTGAACTCTGCAAACAGAATGATCGAGAGTAAACCATGGAGTCTGAATTTAGAAAGGGGCTCATCTTGAGCCCCTCACTTAGCTTTTTTAAGTCTCAGTGTCCTGTGACACAGGGATCTGGTCCTGAATGTCACTGTGCCAGGGGACGAGCTGGGTCGAACACAGAGCCTAAAGCAGGTGGGCGTGCCCTGAACACCGCTGTCCTCCCCACTGTGAGTCTGGCCAAGCCTGCATCCTCATCCTCATCCTCTGGGACTGCCTTCGTTCACCTTCTTCCCTACATCAAGGACAATTGTCCCAAATACACAAGCGTCCTCTCTCCTGGTCACAGGCCCCTTTTGTTCCTTCTGCCTGAAATGTTTTCCCTCTCTTCTCTGTTGCTGAAATTGATGCTGTTGGAACTGACACCCTCTAGGATGTTCCCTTTGGTTCCCTCGCAGGTGGAGCAGGCAGTGGGCACCCATGGGTCCTTGTTCTCGCCCACGGAGAAGGAAACATGTCACAGTGTCGGAGCCCTCTGCTGGCCCCACCCCCATGCATGAGCCATCCGCCCTCAGGCCCCTACCTCCAGCAAGGATACACACCGGTGACCTTGGCACAAGCTGTGCCCCACTCCCCTGGCCTTGAGCACACTTTCCCCTTCTGGACCTGACACTTCCTGGTGGACAACAGTGTGGTTGAATATTAGAAGTGCTCAATACGTACTTGTTGGTTGGTCAGTTGAATGAATGAATGAATGAATAAACAAAGCCAGAAAGGCTGGGCAGGATGGGTATAGAGGGGAAGGGAGGGAGGGAAGCTATGGCACTGACCTTTACGGTAGAGGCTTTGCGCTGGGGAAGGGGACAGGGGAATCTGACAAGGCCTGGGCCTGAATGCTAAGAGGGCTGAACGGGGAACAGGAACGTATGGACTGACTTCCTGAGCTCAGAACAAGGAATCCAAAGGCGTGGTCCTAGTCAGGCTCTGACAGTCTCTGAGTCCCTGTTTCTCCATCTGAAATGCAGACAAGAAACCTGGGCTGCCTGTGCTGGACGGCATGCTGGTTGAGGGCAGGCGGCGGCACACGGCCCGGGGCGAGAGCCAGCTCTGCCATTTCTCAGCGCAGCATCAGCTTGTCATTCATAAAATGGACTTTAAAAGCCCGGCTGATGTCTGCGTTGGACCCGATCCAGGATGGGGGAAAGGAGCTGAGGTCAGGGTCTGGATGCTGGAGGGAGGAACCACCTTTATCAGAGGCCCAGCTCCACCAGCCAAGAGTGCTGGAAGGTGCCAGAAGATTGCCTCACCTAAGCCTGCCCTGCGGGGGAGCAAAGGGTGGTCCAAGGCCACAAATCTCAGCCTGGGGGCTGGAGCCCAGGGCCTCCCATCGAGGGCAATTTTTTCCACCCTTGTTGCTATTGGCTATTGCTCCTGGACAGCCCTGTCCCTGGTCACCTCATGGCCACTGCCATTTCTAGACCTAGGACAGGGAATCCCCCCAGTTCCTTTGGGTGAATTGCAGGAACTGGACATTGGGCAAGAGAAGCGTCGCTTAGAGGCCACTGGAAGACTATGAGATCCAGAGTCTGAAGACCAGAGTGTGTAATTTTCCTGCTGCATGCTAACCTCTGTGGACCTCGGTTTCCCCATCTGTCAAATTGAGACCATGAGGGCTGACCTCCCAGGGCTGTTTTGATCATCACCAGCACAATGGGTTGGCTACGTCATGAAAGACTATTTCCCCCAGGGATGCACATATCCCAGGTGTGGCTCTTAAGGTCCTCTGACCATGGCGCCAGCCTACCTTCTCCGTGTCCCTGAACCCTAAGCCCCAACCTTGACCACAGGTCATTCCCGCTCCACACTGCATCACTGCTACCAGCACACCCTGCTCCTGCTGTATCTCTCTCTGCCCTTCTGGTCAGTTCTCAGTCATCCTTCAGGACACAGTGCACGGGACGCCTCCTCCAAGAAGCACTCCCTGTTCCTATGCCCTCACCCCTTACCGTCGTATCTTGCTCTCAAAGCCCTTATTTAGACTCTGCTGAGACAGCACGTGGTGTGGCCATTGGAGTTAAAATCCCACCCCTGCCATTTGTGGGTGGCCTTGGGTAGATTATCTGACTGTTCTGGGGCTCGGTTTATGCATCTGTACATTGGGAAAGATGGTTGCAAAAGCCACACGCCGCCTGGGGGTGTCATGAGTTAGACAGAATGAAAATGATTAGGAGGCACAAAAGGCAACATGCAGAACCCAATGTAGGCCTGGCATTGATCTTGATTCAGAGAAACCATCCCATTAAGAAAAAAAAAAAAGAAATCTTGGAGATACATCCATGAAATTTGAATAAGGACTAAGGTGTAGGTACTAACCAGAGAAAATCACGACACTGTAACTGATTTTATTGGTGTGACCATTCTATGGGGGTTACATTTTTTAAAAATTTCTCGTACTTTCATGCACCCTCAAGAATCTCAGGTAAAATCACGCGGTGTCTGGGACTCGTTTTGAAATCCTCAGGGAAGGAACCCTTGTGAGTAGCCAGGAGTGACAGATCAAGAAAGATCCACACAGCGTCGATAATCGCTGATGCTGGTGAAGGGTACGAGAGGTTGTATTATTCTCCCGACTTTGGCGCGTAGCCACACCCGTCTCTAACAAAGAGTGACGAGCAAACGCTGCCTATGAAAGATGGAACCGTAAATAGCCTAGGCTTTGTGAGCTAGAAGGTCTCTGAGGAATATTCTTTGTTTGGGTTGTTTTTCACAAATTTTTTTGAAAATGGGAAATCCATCCTCCCCCTTGCAAAATGCAGTGGGCCAGATGTGGTTGATGGGCTGCAATTTCCAATCCTTGTTCTGGACGCAGTTACCCCTTTTAGAGTCCTGTCTCCTCGGAAGGCGGGGTGCTCCTTGAGGCTTCGTACTGGGAACCTAGGAGATGCTTCATGTGCTTGGTGAATGAATGAATGAATGAATGAATGAATGAACAAACGAATGAACGGACACACCAGGGCTTGTTATTTGGAAAGAAGTCTGGCTTGCTGAGCCTTCACCCCTGTCCTATACAGTTGAGTTCCCCACCCCTTCCAGAAGCTCACAAGACTGCATGTTTATAAAACCAATTAACAGAAAAATCCCCAAAACTCTTCCACACCCTGTGACCTGCAGCCTGGCCAATACTGAGTCATCTGCGGGGCGTTCAGTTTCTGCGTGGGAGCCAGAGCCGGGCATGCGAGGGTACGGGCAGTGCTGGGTCCTCCCCTCACTCAGGCGTGGTGGCATTAGGGGTGGGGAACTAAGATCTTTCCGAGACACTGCCCACCTGAAGCCAGCCCCACCAGGAACACGGCTTATAGACTCCTAGGGGTGCTTTCCTACAAGGAGCTCGGGAAATAGGGGTCCACCGGCTTACAGTGTGACTGCTCCTGTCCCTACCAGACGTGAGAACAAAGTGGTAGAGAAGGCAGGTGGGCCGTGGGGGTCCCCACACCTCTGCGCCCAGGCCAGAGGGGGTCACAGTCTTCCACTGCTCCCAGGGCCCTCTTTTCTGTAAAGAGGTGAACAGAAACTGCTTCCAGGCAGGGCAGCCCTTTCCTGAGGTCCCCAGATCACAGCGGGGAGCTGCTTAGACCATTTCTGTCTAAAGGCTGCCCCCTTGTGGAGCATCTCGTTGCGGCCTCCCAAAAGCAGAGAAGCCAGGCTCCAGGACCATCCAGATCCTCCGGGAACTGAGCACTCCCTCACCACCCAGCCAGGCACCTTCCTGGACACTGAGGAGGTGATGACAGCCCTGCCTTGAAAACCCTCTGGTGAGAGGTTCCCATCTCCTCTCCTGGGGTCCTTGGCAACTTGGGCTCAACCCCATTAGAATCCTCACCACCGGTGGGGTAGTCTTGATGCTGTACCCTTTCCTCTCCCACGAGAGCTCCTGCCCCCCATGAGCTACACACACACACACTCAGAAGACGATTGTGTCCATCTCTGTCATCCAGCAGAACATTTCAGTCCCCTGGGTGCCCCACGCCATCCCAGCCGGCTTCCTACTTTCTGCTCCCTTGCCTGGTGCCATGTGTTCTTGGAGAATGGATAATGCAAGTCCAACTGTAGATTCACTTGTTCTCCGGTCCATTTTCAGAGGCTGGAAAACACCATAAAATCCACAGTTACTGCTCTTGGTTAAACAGCATCTCCAAGCTCCATTTGTAGCATTTCCTACAGAGGCTTTAATTTTTTTGCCCCCAATTTTCATTTGCTTAAATTTGTCCAGTAAGTTCCATTGAAGGGATCAACTCCTTTCTTTAACCCTGCCTCGTGGTCACCCTCCCTGTCCAGAGGGGTAAGTGTCTGATACTGTCTTAATCCATCAGGCAGCTGTAACCACAGACCGGGGGACTTAGGAACCACAGAAATGTGTCCTCACAATTCCGTAGCCTGGAAGACCAAGTTCAAGGTGGCCACGTGGCCATGTTCTGATAAGGACCCTTTTCCTGGGCCATAGCTGGTGACTTGTCACTATGCCCTCATGCAGAGGAAGGGGCGGGGTGGGGGGCTCTGTAAGGACAGTGAGCCTTCTGGGTCTGCTGCTCTAACCCCATCCCCCACAGGTCCTGCCCCGCTGCCGATGTTCAATAAATACTCTACAGAAAAGAAACCATGGGCTTCACATTCTCTTCCAAATGGGCAGGTTGGTCAGAGAGGAGTTTAAGACACCCCAAGCTGGAAGCCTCCCGGACCCTTGAGAACAAGGTCCTAAGCCCTTCCCTACTCCTCGCTTGGCAGCAGGCTCCCGCTTCTGTTCTCTCCAGCCTGCTCAACCCCAGGACCATAGCTCAGGACAATTTCTGCAGGAAACAGGACTTTGAAACAGGGCTCTTCGCTGCTGGGCCTCAGTTTTGGCCGTGACACGAACACCTGAGGTCTCCTCATGTCACGAAATGCGATCCTGAAGGGACGGACACGTCACACAAGGATCCCCACAGCCTCTCCTGGAGCTCCCAGCCTCTGGATATTTGCTGTGATGGGAGTGCGTTCCCAGGGACCACAGGAGCGCCGTCTTTCCTGGGAGGGTGACCACAGACGGCAGAAGAGTGAGGGGTTCAAGACCTTTGGACAAGGCAGACTTTTGCTGCATCCTGGCTGTGCCCCCCACCTCCCAACCGTGACTAGCTGTGTGGCTTCAGACCATCACTCAACCCCTCTGAGCCCATTTCCTCTGCTCTGGGAAAATGAATAGGTCTGTCTTGTGTTGTGTTGGGGGCACTGTATAAGATGGCATAAAATGCTTCCCCATATACAGTTGGCTAAGCGTCCAACTCTCTCTCTTTTTAATTTAATTTAATTTTTTTTATTATTTTACAGAAAGCATGTGTATATAAGCAGGGGGAGCTGCAGAGGGAGAAGGGAGAAGCAGGCTCCCCACAGAGCAGAGAGCCCTATGCAGGGCTCGATCCCAGGTCTCTGGGAGCATGACCTGAGCAGAAGGCAGATACTTACAACTGAATCATTTAGGCGTCCCAAGTGTCTGATTCTTGAGTTTGGCTCAGGTCATGACCTCAGCATCATGAGATCGGGCTCGTGCTGAGCTGAGCTGAGCATGGAGCCTGCTTGACATTCTTTCTCTCTCTCCCTCTGCCCTTCTCCCCAACTTATTTTCTCTCTCTTTCCCTCTCAAAAAATAAAGAAAAAAATTTTTTTTAAAAGTTCTCCATATACAACAAACACTGGTAGATATTAGCTATGATGTAAGGGCCTGTGTGTGTGCACACATAGGGAAATGGATGGCATATGGTTTCTGCCCTCAAGGGAGGACAGCATCAGGGGGAAAATGTACATTGACTCATTCATTCTATTCGCAGATGCTTGTCGACACCTAGTATGTAACAGGGTTTGTGAGACCTGAAACTCCTCTGCAGCCCCCAGCCCAGATGATGCTACTTCTTGATTACCTCCACTGATGATGTGCTCACTATCTTACCACTGATTTCTTCCATTAGAAAATTCTCCTTCATGTACAGTGGTGGGAAAAGCATGAAGTCAGCATATTTGAGTTTAATCCCAAATTCTGTCACTTACTACCTGTTGACCATGAACAAGTCACTTTGCTGATCTGTACAGTGGAGCTCATGATAGCAACCATTGTGGGGAAGACAAAAGAATAGCCACAGGAACTGAAATCTAGCTCAAGACTGGCCCTTAGTGGTCACCGGAGCTAAGGTCTGCAGTGGAACTGTAGATGGACCGACTAGGACAGTTGGAAGCCATAGCCATGATCTCATTTGGTGCTTGCTCCCAGAACCTTGGTGGGCGTATCTAGCAGGAACAGCAGAGAAAACCAAGGCTCAGAAAGTGAACTCCCAGAGTCGCTTGGACAGTACGTTGCAAAGACTAGGCTTGACACAGGGTGATGTTTCTAAAACACAAATCTGTCCTGATTCTTCTGCTAAAATCCTTCAACAAAGGATGACGGCAGAATCCAGCCAAAAGCCCGAGACCTTAGCCAGGCATTCAGGGCCCTCCTTGATCTATTTGACAATGACCTCATTGTGATCTAGTCCAGCCTGCATCTCCTTGTACGTCTTGTCTGCCCCAGCTCCCTGCAATTCTCCCCCATCCCAGACGCACGCCCTGCACATGGCCTTTGCGTCTGCTGCAACGTTCCCGCTTGCCCTTCGCTATTCTTCCCACACCCCACCCCCACCCCCCAAAACGCCCCCTCTAGTCCCAGCAGACATGGCCAACCCTCCTAAGTGCTCACACAGGCAGGTCAGCTTTGTCTCCCCGTGGTTTCCCCCACTGTCTGCCCAGCACTGAGTGCCACAGTTGGACAAAGGGAGAGCTGACCAGAGGTGTGTTGGTGACCCAGCGAATAAGAGGGGTGGGCAGGTGTGTG
Organism: Mustela nigripes; assembly: GCF_022355385.1. Lineage (NCBI taxonomy): Eukaryota > Metazoa > Chordata > Mammalia > Carnivora > Mustelidae > Mustela > Mustela nigripes. Next base: position 189,109,440 of record NC_081559.1, read on the forward strand.
TGGTGCCATCATTATAGCTTTGATCACACTGAATTACAGTTACCGTGCTCACATCTCTGGGCCTCCGGGGGTGGTCGACTAGGAAGCAGATGGGTTGTGTCCCATGCAGCCTTGCTTCCTTCAAGCCTTGCACAAATCCAGGCACATGGTTGGTGTTCATTAAGCATCTGTCCACAGAATGCATGAAAGAGTCGAGCACATTTCCCCAACGAAACCGTCTACTCTTGAGGGCAAGAAGCACATGGCACCCCTCGGCTTCCCTGTGTGCACACACAGAGAAAACTCATCATTAGGAAGAATCCTCAGTCACATCCTTTGTGGTGTCAAGGCTGGACAAGACAGCAAGGATTCAAGGGTCTCACATCAAACCCAGGAGTTCTCAGTCCCCCCCACCCATGCTCTCCCCCCTACCTTCTTCCCTGGACAGAGGTCAGGAAGGTTTCCCACCAGCAGATGGCGCCAACAGCTAGAGCAGGGCTAAGCGGAAGGCCCAGAGCCCATCCCTCAATGTCCCAGCTCCCCTAAGCTGCTTCCCCTAAGATTGTGTGCTCTAGGGCTCAGGCAGGTATTGGAAAGGAGGTTTCCTTCTGGGGAGCTTTAACTTGGAGACCCCGGGATAGGCGGCGGCCATGTGGAGAGGGGTATCTGCCAGATGACAGCCCATCCCAGCTCAGTTCAAAGGACCTAACCTGCTAGTCTTCTGCATACACAGGGCTGCACCCCCTCCCCATAGCTCCCGGAGGGGGACATTATTGTGGCTGGATCACAGATGGGGATGTCAAAGCCCAGAAAGGTTAGGAAGCTTGTCCGTGGCCACACAGAAGGAACACACTCAGGTCCCATGTTCTTTTTTAGACACTCAAATGTAATCCAAGCTGAGAGGCAAGGTTCCAGGACTGGAGGTCCTGAGTATGAAAGGATGCCAAAGCCCCTTGTAATCAGCAGTCCCCCATGGCCCATTCCTCTAGGCAACACTTCCACAGTCCTGCCGTGGGCCATGGGCCATGTTTCACAGACAGCAGTAAGGCCTTTACAGTTCACTATCTAGTGGGAAGGGACCCCCTCTAACACCACCTGGGGAAGGCATGGAAGGCTTCCTGGAGGAAAAGGCTTTTTAAAATTTCCTCTGCCAAGAGTATATATATATATATTATGGGCCTGAGGACTGGTCAGAGACAGTTCATGGGTGCTTACGAACCTCTGAGCCTTCTAGTGTCACAGAATGATGAGGAAAATTCTCTCCACAGATTCAAAAAGAGAGGGGTGTGTGTGTGTGTGCGTGCACGTGTGTGCACAGGCGTGTGCACATCTGGCTGGTTTATTGATGAGGGGGTTTGAGGTTTTGTTGTGTCTTGTTGCATTTCTAAAGAATAGCAGGGCCAGGGAAGTGGATCGCCTGGTGAATGGGAACCCGCACTGCCGACCTCCTAGAGTTCTTGGACCCCAGCCAGCAAGGCCTTGCCAAGCCACATCACCCATGAAGGATGGAAGTGGCCGCAGGCATGATTCTCCTGGCTGTCCTGCGTCTCTGTCTCTGGCCGAGCAGAGAAGCCCCCAGTAAAGAGAAGATAATGAGGGAAGGAAGGGACAGGTTCCATGGCATCTAGAGAAATGGGTGGCAGACAGCGCCAGCCTCCCTACGGCGCCTTGCTGTGGGCCAGGTCCCCTGTGGAGGGCCCCGCTCTGCCCTCCTCCCCATGGGCTGGCTTAGTCACCCGAACACATGCAAGTCTGACTACCAAGTGTGGTCAGCAGGCCAGGAGCGTGCTCTCCGCGGGAGGCCCGTAAGGTGGGGCCTGAGTGCCAGTGCCCCGGTGAAGGGAAGCAGGAAGAACATTCTGGTCACAGGGAACTCAGGGCTGAGGTCCTGCGGTGGGAAAGGAGTGGGCACCACTGAGCCCTGAAACCAAGCCCAGAGGTGACAGAAGCCTCAAATCAAGGTTTGCCAGTTGGATTTTCAAAAGTTCAATCAATATTTACAGAGAAAAGGTGTACATGCCCGTGAGTCCAACCTCTCGACCTAAATCATCGCTCCTGGCCAAGTGTGCAAGGGTGGGCTTCACTCCCCTGGACAGAGCGACTCCTGCCCTCGCCTTCAGGGAGCTCCTGGGGCTCCCCATGGGACGCCCGGCACTCTGCGTACAGCTTTGCGCTCTAATAAACCATCTCTCGTGTCCATCTCTCCCAAAAGCTGTGGATTCTCCAAACTGCGAGAATTTTTAAATTCATCTTCAAACATCTAAAGCTCTTGAGAGGCTATGGGCTAGCCCAGCACACATCTGCTGTGCAACTCTAAGAACCCAGAGGGCAAAGGGTGTAGAAACGAGAGTTACAAGAGTCGTTTGTGCCTCGGTCCTGACGCACACTGTGTCACTCTGGCCGTGTCCCTCCGCCTCTCTGGGTCTCGGTTTCCTCCTCCGGAAAAGGGAAGAAGAATCTGTATATGTCAGCATGTGTCATTCCAAGGATGGAAGGCAGATCTCTAAGCTCCATTGAGGGGGGTTTCTTGGGTTCAAGGTAGGGGTGGGGAGGGTGCTGTGGCTCCACCTTGGCCGCTTGCAGAAACCCTGGTCCCTACCCCTGCGGACCTTGGAATTCCAGAGCACATCTGAGAAGCCCTGGATGGGATGCTCCCCGGCAGGGACCACACTGGCCTGGGAAGGAGAGAATGGCTGGGACCCGGCTGTACACTCTGTCCTCAGACAAGTCCCTTTCTCCTCGGGCCTCTGCTTCCTCCAGTGTAAAGAGCAAGGGGCAGGATAGGGGTCAGGGCAGCACCCAGAGGGCATGGGAAGGTGACTGGCTCCCAGAGATACAGGCAGCTTGAACCTCCTAAACTCAAAGATACCCCAGAGCAGCCTTGCATTCTGTCTACTCGTTCTTCCCGGCAGGGACGGCTCTGTGGGCCTATCTCCCCTCCTCCCAGCTTCCCAGTGTTGCGTCCATCGTTATTTTCAGGATGATGGCAAACCTGGGGGATGGGAATGGGGCCATGGGACGTGCGTGGGCTGGGGGACTCCTGTCTGCAGACCTGGCACAAGCAACAGGGGCCGAACTCCCCTCTAGAGGGGCTGAGAGGGCCAGCTGCAGGGGTCATTGGTTGGTGCCCACCCATAGCCTTTAATGGGGCTCAGAGGGCAACTAACTATAATAATAATAGGTCACCTGGCTAAAACCTGCTGTCAAGTATGAGTCACCTGCTCTACAAGCTCCTAGGACTCACAGTGGCATCAAGAAGGTGGCTCCTTGGGCTGTGGAGGAAAGGCAGTGGGTACAGAACAGGTCACAGTGTGGCTCATGAGAAGGCATTTGCTGCTCAAAGCCTCAACTCCCTCATCTGTGAAATGAGACCAACCCGACACCCACCCAGGTTGTGGGATGCTTGGGGATGGAAGGAAACACACATGAGGCTTAGCGTGGCCAGAGTTCTGACATAAAATCGGGGCCCCACAACCTCCAGCAGGGGGACTGGGGGAAATTGGCTTGACTTCTCCAACCTCCTGACTCTTTGCTCCTATTTGTTTTACGGAAGAGAAAGGAGATTTCTGGCTATTAAAAACATGGTAGAAGAAACATAATTGTATATAAACCTTTTAACACCAGGAAGATGAGAAGGTGATTGCTGGCCCTTTGGGCTTTGATACCCCTGCCTGGCAGCCCTTTATCTCTGCTGTTCCCCCACAGGCCTTCTCTCCAGGCTCCACGGCCATGGCTTTCACCCCAGTGCCACTGGAGGACACAGCTTCACGCCCCCAATTCTGCAAATGGCCGTGTGAGTGCCCACCGTCACCCCCTCGCTGCCCGCTGGGGGTCAGCCTCATCACAGATGGTTGTGAATGCTGTAAAATGTGTGCTCAGCAGCTTGGGGACAACTGCACAGAGGCAGCCATCTGTGACCCCCACCGGGGCCTCTACTGTGATTACAGTGGGGACCGCCCGAGGTACGCAATAGGAGTGTGTGCACGTAAGTGAGACCCTCCCTACCTTCTGGCCAGCCTCCAGCACCCCAGCTCTATCCTCCCCTGTAGCCCGTCCCCTGGCCAGTCTCCTGTCCCCCTCCTACTCCAGTCCATCATGAGAGGTCAGAAGTTGTGCCTTTCCCGAAGAGGGAGGGATGCCTGCATTCCTCTTGTCTCCAGAGCCTGGCTTCCCACTCTCTTCTTGGTCCTGGAGGTACATCCATGGCTGACTCAGGAAAAGGGAGCCACCAGGAAAGACCTAAGCATGGTTTCATTCTCTTTTGGTTTTCATTTCTTCTGGTAGTTATTACCATATAATGCATGTCTTCTGTTATAACTCAATTGGCTTAAAAAAACAATTTTAGATAACATATCAATGTTCGTATATGACACCTGATGACTTAACTCCTCAATACCACCTGACACATTGCCTATCTTTCAGTATTATTTTCATAATTTTTGGTTATACAGGAATCAGTATTTATAATATTATGAATATGTAAATAATGTTGCTGAAGGATGAGGTATTGTATTTGTTTGAATTTTCTTTCTCTTTATTTTTTAAAGTTTTTAGTAATTTTTAAGTTTGTTTATAAACATATAATGTATTATTAGCCCCAGGGGTACAGGTCTGTGAATCGCCAGATTTACACACTTTATAGCACTCACCATAGCACATACCCTTCCCAATGTCTATAACCTCTACCCCCTCCACCCCCCGGAAACCCTCAGTTTGTTTTGTGAGATTAAGAGTCTCTTATGGTTTGTCTCCCTCCCGATCCCATCTTGTTTCATTTATTCTTTTCCTACCCCCCAAACCTCTCACGTTGCATCTCCACTTCCTCATGAAGCTTTTTGTTTTTCCTGGGGTTCTAATTGCTTTTGTTTTTTCTTTACTCTTGCTCTTTAGAATATCCTCATGCTGGGGGAACAAGTGTTGCTGCTGTTTGTTTGCTCTTCAAGTGCTCTATCATGTCGTTGTTTGTTTCCAAGAGACTTCCTTCAGGGACTTTTGGATCTCCTGCTTCTATCTGGAATGGTAGTCACTTAGCTTGAATCGTCTAAGCATTTATCCAAAATACATGACCCAGCATGATAAAGAGAGGTAACTAGGCATCATGACACAATAGCTTAACTTCTGGAAAAACACACAAAGCCTCATAAACCCAAGAATGCCTTTCTTCCCTTAGTGCTGAGTCAAGACTTCTCCTTAACTATGACTCCATATGCACCCAATTATATGTTCACACATAGCATAGTCTCTCTTCCTCAGGTAACCTATCATATATCCTGAGGTAGGCGGTTGCTAAAGGTTAAAACCATAATTTCAAGTCAGACAATCCTGCCTGTTTACAGTTAATTAAATGCACTTTCTGCTCTTTTATCATTGATTCATGCTTCAACTTTCATACAAAGTCATCTGTCTTTAGCTTTCCAAGTAACTACGCTTGACCCTCCCATTCCTTACTTTTCCCCTTTCATTCAGACTCACTATTAGCCCCACACAACAGTGTGCTCAGACAGAACTTGCACCACTCCTGCACACAATCATCTGATGTGTTGGTGGAAAATGTTATCCCGGAGCCCAACCCCTGACTAACCGAATAAAATTCTCTAGAAGTGAAGATGGGCACCTACAACTTTAACGGGATGCCCAGATGATTCTCATTTACACACAAGTTTGAGACTAACTGCTTACACATATAGAAAGTCATATAGTCTCTCCTCATCCCCAGGTGAAGAAATCTGGCTGAGACTTCCTATACTCAAATCCCTTTGTTATCGGAGATTGTTTCATCACTTCTTTCCCTCTTTACAGCTGTTCTTCAAGGTCATTAAAAAGGTAACTAAGTTCACTGTGATCCTACTGATCTCTAAAGCTATACTGATGTCTGATTATGTGCCTGGCACCATGTCTTCATAGACATTCTCTCATGGACCCAGAGATTGTGCAGGCCTTGGAACTGCCTCTCGCACCTGCCCTTCTCCACCAGACGCTTGGAGAACCACCTTCCCAATCCATCCATAACATGTATCTCCTTGTATCTTGGGTCTTGCTTTCACTCACTATAGCCTCTTAGCTTCACCTCAACATGAGCCCCCATGTATTTCCTTTCCTTTTACCTGGAAAGAGAACTGGTCCACAGGTTTTAATAGGTATTAGACTTGCCAATGGTTCCCTGGTCATATAAGTTTGCAGACAGTGTAATAAACAAATTTACCCAATTTCTGAGAGGTTTCAAATGTTCACATCCACTGCAAAATTCTAAAATTGGGAGATATAAGAAGCCCTTGTTTTTGAAACTTATTTGCACAGGAAATTGTTTTGTCCAGGTAGATTTTTACCACTTATCCACCCCACCACATATGTGCACACTCACAGATACACACATCACATGCCTGTATGTGTTTACACATACACACAAACACACAACTCGCTAGTGTTCTATGAAACATCTTCCTAGAAATGGCGATCACGGTGTCTGAGTTCACGAGACCCTAAGGCAAGACGGAGGAGCAGGCAGGGTCTGAGGGGGAAAGAGAAAGAAGAGTCCCACAGATAATCTTGTGGCAAATGGTTAACTCAACCACTGGACGGTCCCCAAGACAGGTTAAACCTGTCCTTGGAGCTGTGCATGTAACTAGGCTGAGAAAAGACAGGTCCTAAGAATGAGCAGTCACAACACCGACACAGGTAACTCAGAGAAAGGTGAATCATGGCAACTTGGTGAACGCAAGCTGTGGTTACCAGGGGTCCCTGCTCCTGGCCACCAGACACTGTGGCCAGGCAGAAAAGTGAGCTTGGTCTTGTCTAGTCTACTCAATTTTCAAGAGAATCCAAAAGTTCAGATTTGTGTATGTTTTGTAAATGTTGGCAACATGTTAAAAAAAAAAAAATTTTTTTTTCCCCCAAAACATTCTGTGGGCCAAACTAAATACTTCTATGGGCAAAGAGTGACCTCTGAATTACACTCTTTGGCTATTTTTGTTGTACAAACATTACTCTGCATTTAATACAGCTGGGCCAGGCCTGAAAGCAGTGTGGTTTGCTGAAAGGATCATGCAGTTTACAGGCAGACAGAACTGGGTTTTGAATCCTGGCTACGTGACCTTGGGCACATCATGTAAGAAGCTCGATCAAACCAACCTCATGCAATTGTTGAGAATAAACAAGGGATCGCATTAAAACCTCAGATGTGACCGGCTGTTCTGGGTCATTGTTTTACTTGCTTTGTTTTAACCTTCCCTTGTAAAAAATTATCTCACCTTTGCCCATGGTCATCCTTAGAGGAGGAGGCAGTCTCCTTCCAGAGCAAAGGAGTAGACAGCTCATGCATGGTCTTTAGAGACAGATAATCTAAGTTCAAATCCCAGCGCCATAACTGATATGGTGACCTTGGGCAAGCTACTTAACCATTTAAGTGTTAGTTTTGTCATCAAGGAAATGTGACAAATAATACTTCTTTGTGTGGTTGAGATGTCAAGAACCTGACACATGGTAGCCAAATACAGATGAGGGTTCACCCCACCTCCCATCCATCCATCCATCCATCCCTCCATCCCTTGATTCATTCACACAGTTTTGAATAGGTGGGTGATACTGCAACAGTTGGGTTACAACATGGCATGACCCCCTGTTCTTGCTCCCATGCAGCTGACAGTCCATTAGGGAAGGGAGGAAAGTGAAGACCTTGATGGTGGAACCAGGGATTTGAGTTCCTACAGGTCCTTCGGTAAGAGGAAGGCTCACCACACTACTCTAGTACTTGCAAGCCTGAGATTAGATAGGATACGGTTTTCACCAGGAGCCGGTCCTTCCATTAGTTCAAAAGTAAGCGATGTGGGGGCATTAGAGTCTGCTGTGGGTCCAGTCACCATACATGTCGTGCACCCTACTCTCACTCTAGCCAATGGTGGGCAGGCTGCTCAGGGCCACCAGTACCACCACTGTCCCCATCTGCCCCAAATTCCCAGGAGACTGGGAGCAGCTTTTGGAAGCAGTGGTTCCCAATCTTGGCTACAAACTGAATTCACCTGGAGATCTTTAAAAAAATATCAAAGGCCAGGGATGCCTGGGTGGCTCAGTGGGTTGAGCGTCCAACTTCAGCTCAGGTCATTATCCCAGGGTCCTGAGATCAAGTCCCATGTAGGGCTCCTTGCTCAGAGGAGAGACTGCTTCTCTCTCTGCCTGCTGCTCCCTCTGCTTGTGTGCATTCTCTCTCTCTCTCTGATGAATAAATAAATAAATAAATAAAATCTTAAAAAAATATTGAAGTTAAAAAAATTACAAAAATATCAAGTCCCGGGTCCACCCCATATTCTGGGGCATGGTGAGGGCATCAGCATTTTTGAAATCTCCCCAGGTGGTGTCACTGTGTTAAGGGCTCCCGGGCACTCGGTACTGCCTTGCCTACCCAAAGTTCCCCCAACAGGGGCAGAGACCAGGCTTCAGCACACTCCCTTTTCCCCATCCACCAGCGTGTCCACACATGTGCACACACGCGGGCTCACACCTTCCCAGAGCAAGGGCGTGGTCGGCGTGTGACTCAGAACAAAAGGATGAGTGATTCACCCAGTGCTTCCTCTGCTTTGTTTTGTTGTGCCTTGGTTTTTGTTTTTTTTTTTTTTTTTTTTTTTTCCAATTCCCCCTCCTTTCCTGGTGTCTGGTGGAAGGAAATGGGCTGTGGAGTCAGATCCCCGGGGACCGAGGTACAGCTCTGTCATCACCAGCTGGGTGACCCTGAGCTAATGAATCATTCGACCTCCCTGTCCATCAAATGGGGCAAAGAAAACTCTCCTGGTGAAGTCACTGGGAGAACCGAATGAGATAACATATCATGGTGCCTGGCACAAGATCAGATGGCCGCCAAGCGGTAGTGCCTTTCCTTCTCCCTGCACGATCACTTCCCAGGACAAACAGCCGTCATGCCAGGCTGAGACTCTGCGTCTAGCTGTGTCATCTTCGGCGCGTGACTCAACTTCACTGAGACTCAGTTTTGCTGTATGTGAAAATGGGGTGGTGTTTCCTTATAGGACGAAATCAGCAATGCATGAAAGTCTGGCCCAGAGCAGGTCAGGTGGCCAAGAACAGAGACAGAACTTAGGAACACTTCACTCCTGTTAGATACTGGGATTATTACTATCAACACTTCACTCCTGTTAGATACTGGGATTATTACTATCAACGACCGGCTGCCAGCGAATCCGGGAGATACGCCGGAGCTTTGGGCAGACTTCGGATTCCAAACTAGCCCTCCTTGGGTGGATACCCCTGCTGCCTGGGAGCCCTATGCTTGTATTTCCAGACACTGTCCTCAAGGCTACATGGCATCCAGGGGGCAGCGCTGGCCAGGCCCTGCAGCCCCAGGTCCTTCCCGCCCTCCAGGCTTCTGTAACCATGTCCTTCTCATGTCTAAGGAAGAACTCTTGAGGTCACTCACCCCACCACCAGCTCCTCCAAGGACAGAGCATCCATCACTCCCCTGCCAGGGCTCAGGTTATGGGACGAGGAGTGTCTCCCGACTCATCTCCTCTGCTCCTTACATCTCATCCAGCGGCAATTCCTTCCAAACACACCCAGAAGCTGAGCTCCCGGTCCCTCCAGGGTGTGAGCACGGCCCCCCGCCAGCCTGGACTATAGGGGTGGCCTCCTGACTGTCCCTACTCCCTGTTCTGTTCAGCAGCTCCCGGGCTCTTGTGAAGCACGAGTTGACTCAACAGTTCCTTACGGAGCACACACTGCACGTCTAGCTGCTAACAGTTCTGAGCCACCAAGGAAGCCCACTGTCACCTCATCTCTGGCTACCCCTAACCTCCCAGGTCTCTTCCCTCCCTCCCTAAAAGATCCCCCACCAACACCCGTGCCAGCGAACTTCCTTACCTCCTTCCCCCTTTGCCGAAGCAGCACCACACAGGCAAGGGGTCTGCCTTAATCAGCCACCGCCCCCCACCCACCCACCCCTCCTTTTCGTTGTTCTCGCGCACACCGGTAGCCTTCCGTTCTCTGTATGATCTCTGCATCCCTTCTGAGTGGCCCCCACTGCACGGGAAGCTCTACGAGGGCATGGTTTTGTCCATTTTGTTCACTGTATCTCCAAAGCCCAGAACCTTCCGTAAATGCCTGCCTTGAATGAGTGGGATCTTTGTTCCCAAGTGTTATGATAGGTTTTACACTTGGCCCCTCAGAACCCTGGCCCTAGAGGTCTTCCTCAGTGCTCAGCTCTGTGCCATGTGCTGGGACAGCATGGGTGGGACAGGACAGGTGGCACAGGTTCCAGTCCCGACCAGACTCTGTCTCCTCACCACAGCCAGCCTGGCCCCAGGGTCACTTGATGGCTGGTGGCTGAGTCGCACCCCACACTCTGGGAGGGAGAAGGGGGGCTGGCTGGGCCCTGCCTGCCTTGCCGGCCTGCCAGCCCCCAGGGTGGGCACTCCCCAGGTTCGGGGCCAGGTCCAGGGGCGGGCTGTGTGTCCGTGGGGGCACGATGCCCAGCGGGCCTGACCCGAGTGGCACATGTGTTTGCAGAGGTGGTCGGCGTGGGCTGTGTCCTGGACGGGGTGCGCTACACCAACGGCCAGTCCTTCCAGCCCAACTGCAAGTACAACTGCACATGCGTGGATGGCGCGGTGGGCTGCACACCCCTGTGCCTGCGCGCGCGCCCCCCGCGCCTCTGGTGCCATCGTCCCCGGCGGGTCAGCATCCCTGGTCGCTGCTGCCAGCAGTGGGTATGCGACCACGACGCCAGGAGGCCACGCAAGACAACACAGCGCCACACCGGTGCTCTAGGTGGGTGTGAGGAGTCGGAGGACAGAGCGCAGGAGGGGGTGGCGATAGGAGGGGGGAGGGGAGAGGGAGGAGAGGGCGGGGCCCTGACTCTCTATGATTGGCACACAAGTGCCATGACTCCCAGTCCCCAGACCTCTGCCCACTGGCTGTGTGACCTTGGCAAAGCCATCTGTCCTCTGCGACCCTATTTCTCTCTGTGTCCCAACTGTTCTGTGAGGTCCTCCCAACACAAAATGAGGAAGAGATTTATAAAGAACAAAGCCAGATCCATGGGATTCATTGTTAGTTATCCTACTTAAGAGATTAGACTGGGGCGTATGCAGCACCCGGGGAAGGAGAAGCAGGGATACAAGGTGTAAGAGCAGGAGAGGGGGGTGGGTGGCTTCCCTCACGATGGAGAATAGATGGGCAGGTGAGGCTGCAGCCAGGTACACAGGCCGGAGGGAAGTCCTGGAAAGGGAGGACAGGGACAAGCCCACTGGTTTTACCACTGCTTGCTGCAGTGGCCCAACGCCAGCCTCTTAGCAGGTACCAAATCCATAGTTGTCTTAGGGATGGATAAATGGATGGATGGTTGGGCAGATGGATGGATGGATGGATGGATGGATGGATGGATGGATGGGCCAATGAGGATCTGAGCTAGGCCAATGGAAGTGGAAGTGGCAAGGAAGGGACAGAGGTGAGAGAGACGCTGCGTGAGAAGTAAGCCTGAGGCCATGGCCTCAATCCACTGCGAGGAATGAAGGAGAGAGAGAGATAGACAGTGACTCTCGGGGCTCATCGTGACCTGGGAGGGAAAATGAGAGGGACACATTGAGGATAAAGAATTGCACTGTTTGAAACAGCTTGAGTTTGAGGCTGGCATGGCCCAGAGGAGTTCTGAGGGTGCTGGTAATTTTTTAAAAAGCTATTAAGTGCATGAGATTGCTCAAGGAGGTTGTGCTGAGCAGCATTTCTCAGCCTGGGTTCAGATATCTCGAACCTGAGACTCCTGTGCACTGTGTGATGTTTAGTGGCACTTCTGGCCTCTACCTGCCCCCCCCCCAAGTAGCAACAACCCCCAATACCTCCAGACATTGCTGTTTGTACCCTGGGGCACCCAGTCATCTGGGGGAGAACCACGTGTGTGGCGCTGGAGATCCCGCCATCCAAGGCGAGGGAGAGAAGAGAGCTGGGGAAGACAAATCCAAGACGCAGGAGGAAAACCGGAGAAAGAGGTTTGGCAGGAGCCAAGTGAGGAAGGTGTTCCAGAGAACGCCCTGGAAAGCCGGGGTCCGAGGGGACCAGCCCAGGCGTTGGAGACCTGCCTCCAGGCTGTGTGTCCTCAGTGGCTCTGCCTGCGCGGGGGTGATCCTGCCCTGCCCGCCCTTCAGGGGTGCACAGTCTCTCTGGAGGGGTTTGGGGGTGGCTCCCAGGGTCTGAGCCAGCCCCATGAAGAGGCTGTCCCATGTCCACGGAGGAGGTGGCAGGGGAAGCTCTGTCCTAGCAGAGCCACACATGGGTCACTGGGGGCGGGGCCGTGGCTGTCTGCCCATTGTGTGTGGCCCAGTGACCCCGTTCTGACCCAGGACAAGCAGGGCCCCCGCCTGCTGGTGGGCGACCCAGAAACCAAAGCCGTTTTATCCTCCCAGGCAAATCCTTCCCTCCGCTGCCCTGCTCTGCGCTCGCCCCGCGCGGCCATCCCCGCGGCCATCCCCGCCCCACTCTCCTCTGTCCTCAGATGCTTCTCCCGCTTTCCTCCACCTCTCAAGTCTCTCGCAGCTCCCCTCTCACGCATTCATGCCCGCCTTCATCCCGCCCTATTCCCTGCACGCCCGCTACCTTGGTGGGGGTGGGGGTGGGCATCCGGCGCTGCCCCTTCCCCGTGCTCCCTCCTTCCGATTCCATTAGGTGTCTCCTCTTCGCTACATTTCCCCTTCCCACTCGCTGCCCCTCCCCCACTCTTTTATTCCTTTCCTGCCCCCTCCTGTTCTCCCCCATAAACCATGCAAAGCTCGCTCTCTCCTCCTCTCCCCGCCTGTACCCTACCGTCTCTCCCTCTCTCTCCCTCTGCCTGTCTCTTCCTCGGCTTCCCGTGATGCCCACCTGCTGGGTGCATGTGCGTGGGTCAGGGCTGGACTGACTGACGTCCTCTTCAGACCCTCCTCTCGTGTATCTCGTGGTCTTTCCGTGGGATCCATCTTCTCCCTTCCTGGCTTTTTATCTGCCTCCGCCTCGAGCTCCGTCCGTTTCTCCATTACGCAGAGACCACTCCCCACATTCTAGATGCTGCGATTCGTACGTTAATAGAGCCAGACAAGTCCATAGTCCATAGTGTCTCATGGTTCACCTCCCCTTCCAATTTCCCCCAACTCCCTTCTCCTCTCCATCTCTCCATGTCCTCCATGTTAATTGTTCTGAAAAACAACCTGAGGGTTTTGAGGGGGGGTGGCGGTTGGGGAACCAGGTGGTGGGTATTCAGGAGGGCACGGATTGCATGGGGCGCTGGGTGTGGGGCAAAAAATATGAACACTGTTAGGCTGAAAAGAAATTAAAAAAAAAAAAAAAGTTTAGAAAAGAAAAAATAAAAAATAGAGCCAGACAAGACTTGTGCAGTTAACAGTCAAGAAACCATACGAGCTCACATTTACTGAGCCAGGGATGGCTCCCAGCCTTCACAGATGTGAGGACGATGCTATCGCCAAACCCCATTTGCAGGTGGGGAGACTAAGGCAGGAGGTGGGCGCTATGGAAGTTCCAGCTACTGAGTGGCTTTGCTCAGAGTTGAACCCAGGGGACGTGGCTGTGTGTGTCCTTATCCACTCTGTCCTCAGCATCACCCGGCTTAGACATCAGGCACCAGCGTATAGACACTCCCTCTGATTTTCTCCATCTGAACTTGACCTCTGTAGGGGTAGGGCCAGTACGCTCCATTCTTCAAATCCCAGCACCTTGCAGATGCCTGATACATACTCAGTCAACAGGTCCTTTCATTGTCACACCAGCCGTGGAAGGCTGTTCCAGTGAGGACACTGAGACCTGGAGGGAATTATCTGGAACCAGATAGCTTATAGGTAGTTGAATAGGATGGTAGGATTTGCACTCTGGTCCACCTGTCTGTGAAGATGGTTTTTCCTCTGGAGAACTACAGGAGCTCAGAACGGGTCCTCCTTTGCCGGGGAGGGACCCTCGCTGACTGCCACTCCCCCTCTGCTCCTGTCCCACCCAGCCCACACGGCCCCCGGCACAGGCACAGGGGACCCATGATGGTTAGAAGTGGACTTGCCCTTTCGGGGCTGGGGGTCGACAGCCCGCCCCCCTCCCCTTGGAGGTTCAGGTGGGAGAGAGGGGCTGCCAGCAGCTGGAAATTCATGGGCAGTCTGATCTCTATCCTCAGCGGCCACAGGTGAGATGGAGTCGTGGCACAGGAACTGCCTCACCTACACAAGCCCCTGGAGCCCCTGCTCTACCACCTGCGGCTTGGGGGTCTCTACTCGGATCTCCAATGTTAACAGCCGCTGCTGGCCTGAGCAAGAGAGCCGCCTGTGCAGCCTGCGGCCCTGTGACGTGGACATCCGTCCACACATCAAGGTCAGTCCACCTCCCCCGGGCAGGGAAGAGGGAGCCATGTTGGACTTGCAGGCAGTAGAGCCTGCTTCAAACCTGGCCTCTGGACTTCCTCGTGGGGGCCCTTTGTGAAATGGGAAGACGCGTGGTGCCGGGGAGGGACCCTCGCTGACTGCCGCTCCCCCTCTGCTCCTGTCCCACCCAGCCCACACGGCCCCCGGCACAGGCATGACAGCCATGCTGGGCAGTCGGGGAGCTGGAAACAGGGCTCAAGGCAGCAGAGGTTCAGTGGCCGTCTGTTGCTCGCTGCGTGTGACGGGGGCCATTCTCTATGTCTTAGAACCCCAGGCCCCTCATCAGTAAAACGTGGCGTGGGTCTCAGGCCTCGCCTCCAGCTTGCAGAGTCTAAGATCCTTAAAACAAGGGAACTGGGATAGAGTAGGTCACGGCGGTTAGAAATGAGTCTGATTGGCCTCTCTCGAGGCCTCCTCACTTCTGTCTTAGGACTGGTCATCTGCCTTGCCCGGAAAAGAAAAAAAAAAGAAAAGAAAAACTCAGCACTGACTCCATTTTTGGAGTACTGATAGTCTTGGGGTTGCTGAGGAGAGGGGGGCCTGGTAGACAAGGCAACTCAGCACCCCCAGATCCTCCTCGCTGGCTGTCCCCGCCCCTGCTCCCATGAGCTCCGTGCTGGCCAGCGGGATTCTTCCACCTCGTCCTTCTCCTCCCCGTCTCTCTTCTTCTCCCTGTCTAATCAGGGACCTTGGCCATGCTGGCCTTCTGTACTTGGGGCTCGATACACAGTAGGCACTCAGCCGATGTGGCTTCGCTGAGAGCATGGACAGAAAGGCTACCAGCAGCAGGAGAAACAGGAGCAAAGGTCCTAAGCTGGTGACTGCCTGGGGCCCTTGAGGGTCTCACCCAACGTCTCAAGTCCTCGCTGCTGGTTCACGCTTCCCACCCAATTTTGGTTTTACAATTATGAACCTCAGATGGTTTTTCGAACCGTATACGCCTCAGCCCCCACGGAGCCTGGCTCTGCACCACGACCCTCCCTGTTCCGGCATCGCACCGGTCCATAGTAGAGCCACGCCTGCGATGAGCTTTGTGAGTGCCTACGGTGTACCAAGCACGGACTTGGACTGTAGAGTCATAGAAAGGGCCTGCTCTTGACTGGCCCACATCCCAGCGGAGAGACAGAACACACTCTGGTTGGACAAGTTAGGTGAGGAGGGTATGTGCGAGAGGCTGGGAGTAGAGAGGAGGAGGAACAGGTTGGGGGATCGTGCATCTCCCCAGTCATGGAGCCCCGGGATGGGTCTGCTACTCACTAGCTGGGGTGTTGGGTGGACTGGAAAAGCGACATGGGCATTCTCTGTTGGGGACAGAGATACAATGATACAATGCCCCGAGAGGTCCGCAGTTAGTCCTGCATAGTGTGGCTGGGCCTTCCTGTGTTTGGGGAGGTCCTTCCCAGCTTAAAGGAGCCACAGAACTGAAGGAAAGGTGCAGTGGTCCCACATGGTGCGTGCAAAGGGAGAATTGAGGGCTTGGTGGGGAGGAGTGGCTGTTCATCTTCTGAGCAACCCAGCTGGAACCACCTTTCCTGCAGGAAGGGAAGAAGTGTTTGGCCGTGTACCAGCCAGAGGCACCCATGAACTTCACCCTCGCCGGCTGCATCAGCACACGCTCCTACCGGCCGAAGTACTGTGGGGTCTGCACGGATAGCAGGTGCTGCATCCCCTACAAGTCCAAGACCATCGATGTCGCCTTCCAGTGTCCCGATGGGCCCGGCTTCTCCCGCCAGGTCCTATGGATTAATGCTTGCTTCTGCAACCTGAGTTGTAGGAATCCCAATGATATCTTTGCTGACTTAGAGTCCTACCCTGACTTTTCAGAAATTGCCAATTAGGCAGACACAAAACACGGGGCTCGGGGCCTGGCCCAGTGTTTGCAAGCCAGCCAGCCCTCTGAGGCCCACACTTGAGCCCTCTTCATCCACTTCCCACTGACTTCTAACTATCCTGATCCAGATCCTTGGCCCCCTGTCCTGTCTCCATCTACCCGAATATCCCATGCTGCATACACACTCCAGAAAAAGTGTCCATCTCCAAAGATTCTGGACAAAACCCAAGCCTGTCCAAGTCACCGGAATTCTTGCCGGATCTCGCCGGAGTTCCGAGGAACAGCATCAGCGAGGCACTTAATATCACTCATTTCTGTTCTCGATCCCGAGCCATGAGACTCTTTGGGTCTATTCAGAAGGACAGATGGGATGTAGGACCCTGGACCAGTCTATCATCTGAGCCCTGCCAAGGGGCACCCTAACAGACAGTTCTGACCATAGCCCACCCACGGAGCTCTGATTCCAAAGATCTGTGCACCCTAAAGTCACCAAATATTTGCCAAGTGTTTGGTTGTTTGGTTTTGAAATTTAATGGAAAATTGTGTTCATTAGCCTAGGTTTTGTGGAGGTTAAGTCTGTCTTCATCCCTGCCCAGTAAAGGGTAAAAATTGGATTCATTTTGGTCAGAAATGCAATTTAAATAACTTTCACTCTTTTTCATGGGAAAAGTCTCTAGGGTCAGAGCAGGGTCAGCTCATTTTCAGAAGTGTCGGCCCCTAGCGATGAATCTGATGCTCATCCACAGGACAGGGGCAGCCGGCCAGCTCGGGCTCGCATCCACGCCCTCTCTCTGCTGGGGGGCTCGTGGGAGTTGGTAGAGCCCCTACGATAGCCCCTGGGGCCCCTGGGAATGGCTTCTGGGAGTATTTCTGCTCTTGCAGAGCCCTGGGCGACCCCGTCGTTGTCCGGGCCAGCCCAACTTGAAATAACCGACATCGTTTTAGGCTGGATGTGGCTCAAACCAAGAACTGGAGCCAATTCAGCACGAGCCTGGGAAGCCAGAGTCATCGGGTCACCCCCTCGGCGCAGGACACCTCTCTTTCTGACACAGGGACCCCTTCCACAGACTTAGGGTCTGTGGACCCAAACAACCCAGTTCTGGTGTGAAGACAGAGGTATACCAGTTGTTTAGAAACAGAAATATATTTTAACAGGAATCAAAAGCCAAAAAGGGGTTGGAGCTAAAACAGAACAGAAAGCTGTTAGGAGTTGAAACAAGGTTATTATTTATGTTATTAGTAGAATATAAATATTTACTGTTCTCTTTCTTTTATTTAGTACCTTTTGGGTCCCAGACCTAGTTCTCAGTGCTCTCTGTGCATTAGCTCCTGGAGAAGCTTTGCAATGCTGAAAAGTGCCCAGTATTATTTCTATTCTCACAAATGTGAAATGGAAGCCCAGAGAGGTATGGAGCCTTGACCAAAGTCGCCCGGCTGGTGAGAGAGGGAGCGGGGATTCTAATCCAAGTCGAGCTGACTTTCTAAGCCACGTGGCTGACCCTGCGTGTACAGCTTCCAGACGTGTCGAGCGGGAAAATATGTCGGCATCACCGACTTCACGGTCTCCTTTCTTACTCTTTTTACTGTCTCTCTGGCTCCTTTTCCAAGAGAAGAGTATCTGACTTTCTGATATTTTAGGTGCCTGAGCATCCAAAAATACATGGGCTAGACAAAACCCCATGGATTCCCTGCCGATTCCACCCCCCCCGCCCCAAATCAGAACCAGCTCTCATCGTGCATTTAAAAGATGATTTTGTCTACCCAGTGCTGCTGATGAGGGATGTGTAAGCTGTTCCTCAGGGAATTCTGTGTGGTGTGCAGAGGGATTCTGGAGGAGGACCAAGGGTGGGAATGGGCCCGCCTGACTGTACCTCCCATATGCCTGGTCCAGTACAAGGCATACAGTGGTGCTCAACACATATTTGATGAATTAAAAAGAACCTTGTATGTTTTCCTACTTTTACTCAGAGGCTTTCTTCTTCCAAAGGTACATGCCAGTCTAATTTTCATTAGCCAAGTCTTATTTTAAGCGCCATAGGGAAAGAGGCATTTAATATTTAAAGAAAGGTATATTTTTATTGGAAAAAAAAAAAAGAATTCTTGTGTGAAGAGCTTTCACCCTACGAATAGACTCTCCAATGAGCCCATGTGTGTCAGATTTTCTCAGAGTGAGATCTGTAAATGACAAGGACTGGGTGACAGCTAACCGCATTTGAAATTCAGCAGAAACCCAAGAGCTAGGTTCTTAATGAATTTGCATCCCAATTTGGGAAAATGAGCATAGCTTCCAAGATCCTGGGAAGCCGGGCTGGAGAAATCTGGGATTATCCTGGGACTGAGAGGGCCAGCGTGTTTTGAGAAACAGACCAGTCCAGGGCAGAGAACGCCTCAGCCCCATGTTACCACGTCACTGGGAAGGAAGTTCGGGGCAAATGTAAGTAAGGAAGATCCTTCCAGCAGCCACGGTCACTCTGCCCTGGTGCAACCTACTTCGGTCAAAGTTAGGAATAAATAATCCCAATGCAAAAATGTCTCTTTATTGAAAGCTTACGTGGTACCACCCACTTTGCTAGCTTTTAAATTCTCTTACTCATGATCACAACCATTGTAAGTAAGCCTCTCGTTCCCATATTTTCCACGAAAAGTTTGAGACTCAAAGAGGCTGAGAATTCAGCCAAAACACGCTGGAGCCCAAATTCCAGCTTACTGCACTGGGCCTTGCTCTCCAGGAGGCCTCCAGGCAGAGGGTAAATGACCCCCAACCAAGTGTTTATTGGCTGGGGAATCCAGTGGGTGAGATAAATGAGCTCTCTAGTCCTTAGTAACTCCAGGAAAGGATTTGTTAACCTTTGTTGAAAAAATTCGCATTCGTGCTCAGAGTGAATTTCTTGGGCATGCTCAGGCGGGCAGAGAGAGGAAACCTGCCTTCACCAAACCACTGCTTTTTGCTAAACCTTGAGCATTTGGGGAGCACCCCTGAGGGCCAGGCCTGGGCTAGGTGCTTCACTGCAATAACTTATTCAATCCTCATATCAAACCTACGAGGTGTAGCATTATAATCATTTTCCCATTTTAGAGGTAGGACACTGGGGCTCACAGGGGCTATTCGCTCAGTGTCTTACCAAGTAGTGAACTGTGGACCAGGATTGCAAACCCAGGTCAGTCTGACACCTGAGCCATCTTTCCTGTCACTAAGCCCAGTTAGCATGCCCCCCCAATTAAAAGATAAAAGAGACGCTTTACCGACAAGACAATAATTACAATGATAATTTCAAAGTGATTCAGGGAGTGAATAAAGAAAGTAGATTCGAATGATATGATCCAACTGATATAATTTCATTAACATTGTACTGTGTTAGAGATAATGGGGAAGCAATGTAGCCCCTGACTAGTCTATTGAATTAGGTCACTGCCTTTTTAAGGACTTATCTTGATCCAAAGTAACTGCCTTAAGCCTGCACAGCTGGGACTCGTGAATGGTCAGAATGGTCACCTGTGTATCTCTACACATATACACGTGTGTGTCTGTGTGTGTGTATGTATATCTATATCATATTCAGACTGTGACTTCGTATTTAAGTATTCCTACTGCCATTTTTGCAAGGGACTAAAATACAAAAGAAGGAATGTCTCAGAATTTCCCAACAGAGGAAAAAACAGCACTTGGGCAATCTGTCATGTTTTATAACATTCCTCATTTTCTCATGATCTGTGTAGCACAGAACGTGTTTGTTCAATGTGAAGGATTTTCATTGCTCAAATTCCCCATTTATGTTTTTCTCCTTAAAGCAATAAATCATCAGCAAAATCACCTCCTGGATTTGGTGGATTTTCTTGTACATTCAGTTATGATGCGCAAAGACGGAGCATTGAGTACATTTGATAAATGTGCAGATGGTGGAAAGTTAGGTCCCAGATAGTTTACGTATGGTAATAAAAATAGCTAGACATTTGGAGATGGGTTCAGAAGGATGAATTCTGGAATTCACAAAAGGTCGGTACTACAAATGGGTCCGGGCTGGAAGACACCTCCCATAAATACAAAAAGGAAACTTTAACATTCCTGTGTTCATTTGTTCATTCCCTGTCTCATTTATTCAGTGCCTTTCTACATCTCCAACTAGACTGTGGGTGCCTTGAGGTCAAGGACTATGACCGCATCCTCTTGGCCTCGCACAGTGTGTGCCATGTGTCAGGGGCTGGGTAAGCAGGGCTTGGACCCATGGAGAGACGGAGAGGGGCGGGTATCTATTGCCAGCTGCCTTAGGAACGGGTGGGAGTAGAGAGACAGATAAGGCACGTTGCGGGATGAAATGGAAAGGGCTCTGACCTTGGGAGTCAAGTGGATCTTTTCGTACCTTATTCCTTCCTGGAATTCCTCTCTGCACCCACCTGAGCCTCAGTTTCCCCAGGTGTGAAATGCAGGAAATGACTGCACCTTCCTCAGGGGGATGATGCCGTGATGAATAAAATGCAAATGACATGCAAAGTTTGGAACAGAGCTTGGCAGACCATAAGTGCTTAACAAAACCAGTTATTATTGGCCGATGTTTCCGTGTCCTTGTGTCCTTGTCCGTGTCCGTGTCCTTGTGAATGGGGTATAGTCAGCAAACGTAGAGTAAAAATTCGAGTCAGTGTATGTGTCTGTATATTTTGTTTTAGATCATTGTTTCACAGCAGCAAATATAAAGAGAAAGTGTCAGCAATGTTTAGTTGAGTGTTTTTCTACTTTAATCATATGCTGCTTGCTCCCTCACCTTTTCTGTTTGATGTTTTCATTAGATGTTATAATTTGATTAAACACTGGTTCTATAAGGCAGGAAAGGCATTCTTGTCTGTCCCCCAAACCCAGTGCAGCACATAGCACGCGCCCTGCTGTGTGAACAGATGTGCATCCAGCTGAGTACACAGGGTGAAAGACATGCGTGATGCCTTCTGGCCAAACCCCCTCCTCCACTACCTCCAAAACACGTTCTGCTACTATAATAAAGTCAGAGGAGTGTCAATTCCAAGAAAAGAATAATTGCCTCATGAATTCTTTCCAAGAACATTTCTATCCTGAAGCAGAACCTTCTCAAAACCAGAAGTTAGATCATGGAATCCTATGGATGCCCCAGATTAAGATAAATGTGCAGATTTGGGGAGAAATTTATGATGACTTCTCAGGTGGGTGAAGTTTGGGGAACACGGCATTTGGCGGAAATGGCCAGAGCATTTTATCGCGAAGGTAAAACACATGGCAGAGAAGTCGGTGTTCTCCATCCCCTCCCCGATGAAAGGAAAATGCCAAAGTATCCTCTGTATTGAGAAGTCTGGGTTCCAGCTGAATCTGGGTTCTTTCCCGGTGTGGAACTGAGCGAAAATGTCTTCTAAGGAGATGACAAAGCTGGCACCACGCCCCTGTATGTTTTCATATAATATATTCTATAAAGAATGTTTCCAGATTTCTGTGCTAAACGGGATTGCTCTCATTTTTCACACAATATGAACAAAGTGGATTTCTTAGTTCATCACATACAGAGGCAGAGGCAGCTACTAAAAGGAGGCTTATTGATAGCCATGAGAAAATGTCAGCCCGCCAACAGAGGGGACAGAAGAATTGAGAGGCAGGTAGAAGATAGCGGTAAAACACAGGTCACCGGAGCCTGGGTGGGACCATTTAACGGAGGAACAAACATCTCCACAAGCCTTAAGGGCATCTGTAGGTTCAGGCCGGGGAACTCAGCCGACGTTCTGCAATCCCGACACATCGATCGCTGGTTCTATTCATCATGTGCTCAGTGAACTGTTTTTAGAGGCAGCGAGGGACGTGGTCCATTTTAGAAATGCCTGGGCAAGTCATCTAATCTCTCTGAACCTTGGCTGTCTTATCTGTGAAACAAGGATCACTCATCCTGAGAGACAGAATAAAAAAGGGAAAAGAAAAATACTACTTGCTAAATATTACACTTATTAGAGGAAGTGTTTCTCCATTTAACAAAAACCTGCTGAAACGCCCTGGGCATTTTGTGCTGGTCCTAAGGACACAGAAGAAATGCCATTGCCGGAGAAAAGGACACCCAAGGTAACCCACAGTTGAAATACTGCACGTTCTACTGGGTCCGGCTCTGCAGGACATGGTGGGTGCTTCCTGCGGAGGACGGGTAATTAGGAAAATACTTCTCAGAGCAGGGGTGAGGAAGGCTCTGTCTTGCAACAGTGAGTTTGGCTGTCAGTGAATTTAACCTTGAAGAATACATAGCAGTTCACGTGTTACAACTACACACATTGCTTAGAGCCCCTGATGCACTTATGTGGGGGGAGGGGGTGGGAGGAGGGTGAACCCAGTCATAGTTGATTGGACAGTAAGTGCACACCTAAGTCAAGCTGAATCAGTGGTTTTCTTTCCCTTAGGAGACACAAAGACCTGACTGGTTCCATGTCCAAGAACCTGAAGGTCAGAGCCCTTGGGTTAGGACTACCATTTTAGGCTTAGGAGATACAGAGAAATCTGATTCTTTGGAAGAACAAAGAACGAGGCTGATGGGCTCCCCAGGGTCCCTCCCTCATCTGGTCTCCAACCTCTTAAGGCCAACTTTTACTCTTTGCCCCTGGATTCCACATGGGACACCCCTGAAGGGTTTCCACGCAGCCCAGCTAGCCCAAGACAAGTAGGTAACCAGAAGGATCGGGGTTACATCAAGGGACCGATCCAATGATCAACAGTGAAGCTGTATCTGAGAAGGGACAATGAAGGTGGTGGCAGGTCAAGTCCCCAATGTCCCTAAAGATCCTGCACATGGTTCATCTCCATGCACACTTGCTCTGCTGGCTACTACTGAAACCCAAAGGTTAGGGGACAGAAACCAAAACAGGCATCTAGGAGAACAGAAATAGGTCCCCCCAGCAGGCAGAAATCCTCTGAGTGTAGCGTCTCTCAATAGCCATCTGGTGCATGCACACACCTGCCACAGCTCTTCCTCCGGGGGAAGCCCGAGCCCCAAGCTATGAGCATGGCGGGTCCAGCCGTGGCTGCACCACGCCCCCACTCCCAAAGCCAACCTAGGCACCCACCGCGTGCTTCTGGGCTCTTCCACTACCCGCCCTCTCTCTGTTCTGACTCCTGCATAGGACCCGATGCAGAAAAGGGGCTTTCTAGTGAGTGTGGGTAAAGTTCCTTCTCCCGTGTGTAAAGTAGGTTTCCCTAATGTGGGGTGCTCTGACCCATGGTCCGTGTTTAGAATCCAGGGGCCATGTATGGGATGAGGGTAAAACGCATCTTTGTGTTGACTAATCTGATGGCGGTTTAGCGTACCCCCCCCCCATTTAAGCGTACGCAACACACCCCAATATCACCGACTGAAATCACACCATGGCAGGTTATCTGCCTGGTCACCCGCCCCCGTCTCCACTACAGGCTCCTCACAAAGGCCCACGTCTTCCCTCCTCCGCACCGGGGTCCACACAGTCCCCGTGGCTAGGAAAGCCTTCTTACCCTTCCGTGCTGCACTAACAACTCTGTGTCAGCCCAAATTCATTTCTGAAATCACAGCAGATCTCCTCCCTGAACCATAGCGCAGACATCAAGTTTTATAGGGAATTTATAGCCAATTACACTTGAAGGAACTCTCCCACGTAAGTGAAGAAAATCCCGCATAAATAACAGCAAGATAGCTATTTAAAAGGGAAGGCAGGCTTGAGTGGGGTCTGTCTTCAGCAATTTAGTGACCTCCTTCCAAAGAACAAGTGTAGGAAAGCAGAAAAGTTAACAGGGCAGTGGAGGACCCTGGCCAACCCTGCCTCAGCCAGGTGATCAGGGTCGACGGTGTTGAGTGGGGACTCCCGATGACTCATCACGCTGTTGGCATGGCACGGTCTCTGCGATCTTCCTTCCAAAAACCCATCGCCCCAGTGGAGCCATGAGAATAGTATCATAGAACCCTTCACGGAGGGACAGTCACAAAATGCCTGACAAGCACTTCTTAAAGGTATCAAGGTCCTCTAAAGCAGGGAAAGTTGGAGACACCGTTACAGACCAAGAGAAGTTAGGGAGACATGAGGACACATACCGTGTGGCATCCTGGATGGAATCCGGGGACAGAAAAAGAACAGCGACAAGGTAGTGACATTCCAAGGAAGTATGGAGCTTAGTTAATAGTTAATTACCAATGCTGATTTCTTAGTTGTGACCAGTGCACCGGAGCAAAGTGAGGTCTTACTAACAGTGTGGGGTATATGGGAACTCTCCACTGTCTTTCCAATTGTTCTACAAATTTTAAATTTTAAACTAATCCCAAGCCGCCTAAGTAACAAGATATTAAAACCTGTTGTGTTTAAATTATTTTTTTAGTCTAGTAGAAACAAGGTGTGAGGAGTGGTTTTATCACATGCTTTGCTGTAATAAAAATAAAATGTAAGGGATGTTTCCTTCTAAATACGGGTTGAAAACTTTTAATCCTTTGTTGCTGTGCCGTCTGAGCTATGGAGCCCCCGAAATAGGGCTGGTCTGAATTGAGAGGTACTATAGTGTGAATTACTGATTTTCTTAGCATAAAGGTGAATTATCTTAATCATTGTCATACTGATTCTATGTTGAAATGGTTGATATTCTGGATATGCTGGGTTAAAGGAAACATACTAAAATTCTCTGGTTTCTACCTTTTAAATACGACTATTAGAGAAGGTAAACTTATATCGGTGGCTCGCATTGTAGTCTTCGGGGACAGTGATGTCCTAAGGCAGGCGTTGGGAATTCCCAGGTGAGGAAGGACCCCTCCCGCCATGTGGGGCTACACACCCACTCTCTCAGAGGAAGAAGACACAAGCCACTGCAAAGTTACAAATTTATTGGTCTGGAAATAAATACAAATATCTCATTAAGAAACTCCTTTGGAAAGACGTGTACAGAACAGTTTTGCGTCTCGATTCAGCCACTCCTGCCCTGACCCCTGACCTTTCTGCACAAGTCGGGGGATGGGGAAGCCTCTGGATGGTAGGGGCAAGAAACTTGAGTCACTGCCCCTCCAGTTACCTTGAAGTCTAGACTACTTCCTTCTACCTACCAATCGTAGGGTCCCAGAAAGCACCAGGCCCCAGTGGCTGATTCGCACGGATTCATCCCACTCGGATCAAACCTCCTCTAAGATCACCCATGGTTAGCCAAAATGAAAATCAAAAGCCAGTAGTACAGAAACTTGACAGCGATGCTGACATTGCCCAGAACTGTCAGTGGTGCCGCTGCATTCAGCAAAAGGTTAGAGGGGCAGGGAAGAGGGGCAAGCAGGAGAGGGAAGGCAGTCCCATGGAATATTCCAGAATCCCTTCATCTTCTCAGCCAACACTCTCCGTGTGAA
Organism: Mustela nigripes; assembly: GCF_022355385.1. Taxonomy (NCBI): domain Eukaryota; kingdom Metazoa; phylum Chordata; class Mammalia; order Carnivora; family Mustelidae; genus Mustela; species Mustela nigripes. The sequence continues at coordinate 189,134,969 of NC_081559.1, forward strand.
TCCCCACCCCCCTGCAGGGGCAAACGGTTCTCCCCGAAGACCCAGTGATGCTACCAAGTCAGAGACATTCCATTCGGCTGTCACACTCAGGTTCAACCCCACTAGTCAGAGATTGGAAGCAAGTTAACTCCATCACCCAAGATTCCTGGGAACCGGAGTGGGATCAACTGAAATCACGACTGCCCTGGATCCCATCACAACCACAGAAATCCCTTACACCTAATAAACCAAATACCACCCCCACCCCAACCCCTGCCCCACCCCCACCCCCGCCCCACTGCGCGGAGACTCATCACAGCCATGTAGGGCTGTTTGGAATGTTTCCCTCCATGTCAAAGAAAGCAAGGACAAACCTAAGTCCTCTTCCCCATGAACGAAATCATCACTCACGTATTCAGGGTGGGAAGTCGGGCTACGGAGGAGGAGGCAGACAGCAGAGCCAAGGGCTCCGATCCAATGACACTGATGTTTGCCAAGACCATTTCTTTGGAAAGCCCAGAGATTTTGCTGCCCACTTTCACTGTCCATTGAAAGGATGCCAGAAGAAGAGGCTTGTATGTTTCGGCATGAAAGAGTGGCTATATACACTAAATTTGAAAATCTATGTCTTCACGTCAACTGCGTAGATTTGTTTTTCCAAGCATTCTAGCCTCCACATAAATTCCACCTCTCTCCCGCTTCCTGTTTGGTGGAGTTCAAAAGAGCTACCTACAATCTGCTGCTCTCCCCTCCCCAAATCAGAACAGGGTTCTGTTTCCAGAAACTGGGTCAGTTTGTCTTTAGTTGGAGAAGAAACAGGAAGGAGAGGGGGCTGGCTTCCGACAAAGTGCCCTTTAGAACCAGGATGCTCGGGTCAGCCTAGGCCTGGATTTAGGAAGTGTTTAGGGCGGCATGTCTTGTTTTTGGCAGTTCGGCGTCTCTGAGGGAGGGTGGGGGGCGGCCATCAGGCCAGCCCAGCCACGAGCACAGACACTGAGATCCTTCTTTTCCTTTGATCCGCCTACCCTGCTTCTGCTGGGGAAGGCACCCTTGATGAACCCAGTCTCACTGTGTGCCCCCCCCAGAGCTCTCTTACACCATAAGCTTTGGGTTAATACGAGTTACGTGTGGTGTGGCAGGCGGGGGCGGGAAGGGCCAGAGAAAGGGCAGCTGCGCAAGCCCAGAGTCCAGGGGCAGCCGTGGTGCAGGCCGCCTAGCAGGAGACCTCCATGGACTTGGGCCCGGTGTTGTTGCCCGTGGCCCCGGAGTTGGGAGTGATGTCCAGGCGAGCACCCTCGCTGGTGTGGGAGCGGCTGCGGGTGCCCTCGCTGGTGTGGGAGCGGCTGCGGGTGCCCTCCAGGGACGTGACGCTGGAGCCAGAGGCCGTGCGGGAGCGCATCAGGCGGGTCATGCTGGCTGAGGGCACTGGGGAGAGAGAGAGAGAGATGCCCCTGGTGAGGGACCCGGTTAGAGAACACGACGGGCACCTGCACGCCAGCAACGGCGCCTCCTCCTGCCTGACCTGTCCATTCCGGTATCCACCCAGCCACCGGGCTCCCTGTCCTCTCCGTATCTGCTCGCCATGGTGGACAGCAAGTCCCCATGAAGCTAAGAACGTGCAATCACACAGTGGCTTGAACCTAGAGGTGGGTCTGAATCCAAGTTTGCTACTTGCTTAACAGCTGTGTGACTCTGGGAATGTCCCTCTCGGAGCCCTCCAAGCCCATCAGTAAAATGGAAACACCGATCCCCCAGCATCAGCACCCCCGTGTGTGCCCACGTACCACAGCCCTCCACTGTCAAGACACCCCTGGAGGACACCAGCTGGGCTAATCCCCGCATGCCACAGGTGGGGAATCTGAGGGCACCCCCCCCCCCCCCGCGCCGGCAAATCTGCAGCCCAGCTGTGACTGGTCATCTCTTCCAGAGAGCTCGTGAGCTCCCAGCTATCAATGGCGATGTCCATCCTTTAGCACTTGTACTAGCCTTGCACAGAGCAGATGGCTGAGAAAGTGAAATGAAGACAAAGCGACTCCCCCACCGGCACTGGGCTGAACCCTGCCCTCTACTCCCCGCAAACTCCTAACCACCAGCCCTAAGTTCATAGGCAGCAGAACTGAAGAACAGAAATATGGTCCTTGCCAATACATTTTGTTAAGATGAGGTCATACTAGATTAGGCCGGTTGTTCATGAGACAGAACATCCCTACACGTGCGCGCGCACACACACTCACACGGCCATGTGAACCCAGGGCAGAGATGGGAGTCATGTGGCTACAAGCCAAAGAAAAGCGAGGGCTGCCAGCTCCCTCCAGAAGCTGAGATGAGGCAAGGAAAGATCTTTTTAGACTCTCCAAGGGGAGGCATGACCTTGCATACATTTTGATTTTGGACTTCTGGCTTCTAGAGCTGTAGTAGCGTGAAAACACGTTACTCGGTGTTTTTAAGCCATCCGGTTTGCGGAGATCTGTTATAGCAGCTATAGGAAGCTAGTACACCACCCAAACAAAGCATCACTGCGAAGGCCACACTGAGCAATTGGTCACAATCCACGGAGCCGGATACATACACAAGCCTGGCGGTGATTACGCCCGTCACTCCGAGGGCGCAGGGGCTGGCCTGTTGGGACACGTGCCCATAAACCAAACGAATCTTTGCTGTACTGAATTCCCTTCTCCAAGAGCGAGTGTTTAGATCCAGGGAGAATCGGGATTTCTCCCACATCTGTCGCTCACATTTTTTTCTGAACCCCTATTTCTCAGTCCCCCAATCTGAGAGTTTTTTTGATGTCCCAGGGCTTAAGGCTGACCAGCAAATGATGTCACGGATGCAGAGAGCGAGTCCTGCCTGGCCCAGCTTGAGCAGACACTCAGCAGATGACTACTTGCTTTCTGGGACGAGAGCTCTTCCTGCTTTCTTCCCCTGTAACCTGCCGGATGCTTCAGCTTCCTGGAAACAGAAGCTGGGGTGTGTGTGGGGTGGGGGGTGGATATGTGTGTGTTGGAGGGAACAAGGCCTGTCTTTCACTTCCTCTCTCCTCAGAATACACTTTCGGGGCAGAAATCCAAAGCCAGGGCAGGTCCAAAGCAAACAAGCCATGATGTACGCCCTGCCAGGTAAACTAAGTCCATCCGGCAGCGTTCTCCGGGCGCTGCCTCTGCCTGCTCGCTTTCCCATTGGGCAGGTAGCTGAGAAGGCAGCAGACCCAGAGACAGATGTTTTCTGTTGGAGCAGGGCACCTGGGGACACGGGCCCTGCCTGCAGCATGTAAATGAGACTCACTGGCTCTTGGCCTCTCCAGAAACTAAAGGCGGCTGCGGCCAATCTTAAGAGTGTGGTTGGCTTACCAAAGATACCATTACTGTTTTAAATGACAAAAAGTTTCGGTCTCCAAGGGGGAAAAAAATGAATAGATTAGACATTCAGACATCCTCGTTAAGATGGGCACATAAATTATAATTCAAAGCCGTCGGCAGAAAGAGCCAAAAGAACCACGTCATGGCTCACACCTCAACTGGTACCATCTGTGGCCACAACCCGCCAGAGTGCTTACACTTGGCAATGGTCTGTCCCGGTCATGGGACTGCACTGCTGAAGAAGGCTGGATGTGTCTAACAACTAAACTATAACCATCACGTGAGAAACAGCACGTTCCTGAAGTATGCTTCTATTTCTCCTTCAATTCCCAAATCCAAGGACTTGGCAAAGAGGCACAGTCTTGAATATGGGTGACTTTATCACCCATGTACCGAGTTTTATGGTTTTCAAAGAACTTGCAGAGCTACCTACTCTGCTGCTTGCTTAATCTCTCCAAACCTCAGTTCCATTATTTGTAAGATGAGGTAAGAGGACTTCATAGGATGGGCACCTGGGGGGCTCAGTCATGTAAGCATCCAACTTTTGATTTCGGCTCAGCTCATGATCTCAGGGTTGCAAAACTGAGCCTTTCACTGGGCTCTGTGCGGAGTGTGGAACCCAAGATTGTCTCCCCCCTCCCGCTGTTCCTAACCCCATTTGTATGCACATGCATTCTCTCCCTCTCTCTCAAAAAAAGGGGGGGAAAAAGTATCATATAGGCTCACTGTGATGGTTAAATGAGGGGAAAAAAATGATTTAGTAATAATCTTTCATCATGACCATCATCACCACCACCATCCCAACTGGAAGTCTCGTAAGCAAGCACATAATCACATACACATAACTTGACGAATCACTAAGTTTTGCCCCTGAAACTAGTGATGTACTATATGTCAATTAAATTGAAATTAAATTTTTAAGAAAAGCAAGCAAGCATGTAACTGAAATGTGGAAGATTTTCAGAGTTCCACTGTGCTCTTTTTGGTGCGTAGAAGGTGGGTCCTCACCTAATCTAAAGAAAATTCCGTTTGAAACCACACCTGGTAATTAGTGGATGGAGATGAAGCCACCGTGGTATAAAGAAGATACTAGAACCTCCGCACTACCGCCCATCCACCACACACCTAAACATTTCCTCCCCTGACCTTCCTCATTTGCAAAAAGCTGAGGCTGGCCGGGAGTACTGAGCGTGGTTACTTACAAGCCCGGTCCAGGTCATTGTGTTTTCAATTCCCGTGCCTGCCCCTCACCCCACCACCCGCCCAGAAAGGCCACACTTACTGTATCCCATGCCCTGCACGAAGTACTTGAAGGCCTCGGCAAGCTTGGCTGGCTGCAAGAGGAAAAGGGACAGTGTGGTCAGTCGTCGGAGGTCTCCCTCCTGAAGGGCTACGTGGAGCTGTGCCCACAGTCGCCTTTATTAAAGAGCTGGGCCCGAGAGGGAAGGCCACCCCGTGCTGATTGGACAGGGAACAAAAGGAAAGGAAAGACTATGGGTTAGTCATGGGGAGCAGAATTCACTTTGGCTAGGGAGAAAAAATTGTAAATTCACTTCATAGCTGGGGGAGTCTGGTCACGTTATATGACCTCTCCCTGTGAAACACGGACAGATGGCCACACTAAGTGCTGAGGGTTTCCATGAAGATGATTACACTGATAGTGATGTGTCCAACTCAGCATCTGGAATGTAACAGCACTAACAGCCGGAAGCAGTCCATCTTCTTTTGACAATAACTTTCTGAAGTTGGTGCCATTTCCATGCATGTTTCATTGCTCAACAGTCATGGAGCGGTAAATAATCCATCCACGGTCTTACAGTCAATTCATACGTGGTCCTCCAGATTCATCTGGGGCTTTCTGAACTCCATGCTTTCAAGGCAATTCACTCTCTGCTTCAAGAGAAGGCTGGCTGGCTGGCTGGCTGGAAGGACGGTGGACAGGTAGAGAAAAATAAAGACGGATGGACCGAAGTAAGGAGTATCGACAGATGGATGAAAAGAAAGGATGGATGCAAAGAGATTAAAAACAGAAGAGGAATCGATGGATGAATGGATGGATGGATGATGGACAGTTGGGTAAACCAACTAACCGAATCTATGAGCGACTTTAAGTGAAATGAGTTCGGAATACTGAGAACCTACCCAGTTCCATCAATTAATCTCTCCAAATTTAAATTCATCTGAACTGGGAGGTGACATGTTCTCAAGGCCACACCCACAGTCCCATTAACCGCCAACTATCCCAAGCGATGTCCCGGGTCTGCGCTCCTCAGTTTCTTTCCGCCCCAGGGAGAAGTCATCGGCAGTCGCAGTGTTCCTGCCCACCCCCACCAACGCCTGCCACTATTCTACAAACAGCCATGTGACATTTAAAGGAGAGGCTGTAGGGGGGCTGGGTGGCTCAGTCGGTTGAGCGTCTGCCTTGAGCTCAGGTCATGATCTCAGGGTCCTGGCATCGAATTCCGCATCAAGCTCTCTGCTCAGCAGTGAGTCGGCTTCTCCCTCTGCCTCTGTGATCTCTCTCGCTTTCGCTTTCTCTCAAATAAATAAAATCTTTTAAAAAAATAATCAATCAATAAATAAGGGAGAGGCTGTGTTCAAGCTGCCGTCTGGGGTTTGTGCGACAACAGTAAGTGACAGGAGTTGTCATCGGAGCCCAGCACAGAACAATTCTCCAGCCTCCCTTCCCCTTCCGTGACACTGCAACACACACCTGTTCTTCTCACCTCTGAGGCCTTGCAAATGGAATGAGGGATGGGGATGCCCCCTGGAAACACACCCCCAATTCTCGTAAGGGCAGGAGGAAGAGGAAGGACAGTAAACAGGGTCTCCCTGGACTGGTCTCCCGGAAACTGGGCTGGTTCAGCCCCTGCCAGGCTTTGACAACGTGTTTCCATTATGGTCAGGATTGGAGCTGTTCTCATTTCCAATACAGACAAGGAAGAAGGGGAAGGGGGCAGCGACAGGGGGAGGGAGGAAGGGAGGGCAGATCGAAGGAACCCTGGGGCCCCTCTCCCCGAGCCAGCCTGAGGACCGTGGGTCCTGGAGAAATACTGCTTCACTAGAAGTCCAGCAGCGAGCTGGATGCTGGAGGATGCACCACCCGCGTGCAGGTATTAACCCCTGCTTCTGTCTAAGCAGGCTCTATGGCGGGGAGCCCATCTGTTCCCTCTGGAGGCGGGACCAGCCCACCCTCCTCTGGTTTCTCCCAGCTGTAATGAGGCGTAACACAACAGCAGATGAAACACTACAAGGATTTTGTACTTTCCTAGTGGGAGCGGAGGGAGCCACTGCCAAGAGGCTAGTCGAGCTACCAAAAGCCACTTGTGCCTGCACTTCTGTGCAGAGTTCTGGAGAGAGTGGCTGCAGTTGAGAGACAATGCAGAGAAACGAGTCAAGCCCAGGATGCACCTGTTCCAGAAATCTGCTTCTCGGGGGTCTCCTCGTCCCTGTCTCTCCCTACACCCTGGCAGGTGAGACGGACCCTGCATGCAGGCTCATTGCCACCAGAGGCTCCCACGGTGGGGGCCCAGGGGAAGGAGGGTACGTGTCTCTAGAAAAAGATCCAGATTCTAGTGCTGTTCATCAAGAGGGTGCTGGATTGCAGAAGCCATGAAGTCCCTTTCAGGAGGGCAGGGAACAGAAGACAGAACAGGCATCATTCCGTCCATTCCCACCGTTTGGTGGCAACGGCGACCCACGATTCACATCATGTTCCATGTTAGGATAGAGAAGAAAACTATGATGATGAAAACTCAAGGACAGAGATTCCGGAAGTTCCTTCCCTGGTTAGGTCAGTGGGGTTATTTACGGATGGGGGATGGGAGGGATGAGTGGCTGGGCAGCAAACACACTGCACTGACGTCTGTACGCACATGCACACACACGTGCACACACGTATGTGTTCACATGCGCACTCACAGGCGTGCTCAGACACATGCACGTGTTCACAGGCACAGACATACATGTGTACACACACACACACACACACACACACACACACACTTTGGCTTCATCTCCCCACTGCCCCGCTCTGCTTGGCCTTGAGCTCCGGCAGAATCCTGTGGTCTCTGAGGGCGAACCCCAGACACAGTTAGACTTGGGTCTGCAGGTGTCAAGCCGTGTCCGTGCATCAAACCCCCTCCCCTCATAAACCCCAGCGTCATCCACCCCGCTGGGGTTCCTAGGATGCTCAAGCAATTTCTGTATACAGTGACATGTCCGTGGTGTCGTCAGATGTCACAGTGAGTTGGGGGACAAGCAGACAGTGGGGGAATGGGTGCTAACAGGACACAGAGGCACCCACGGGACAGGTGGGACTCACCTGGGAGATCTGTGGGAGGCCACCGCAATCCGCCATCTAGGAGAGAGGGAAGCTGGTCAGTGCCAAACACCACGGCAGAGGCCTCCCTCCCCAGGGGACCCGCCTGCCACCGCCCGGCCCGGTCTGGCCTCGTTCAGCTGACACTGGGCACCTGACGGGTGGAGAGACACCCACCCCCACCCACCAGGGCTGCTCGTTTCTGTCCATCTCGGCATGGATCTGTGTCTTCTTGACTGAGATGCCAGATACCCTGCTGGCCCCTGGATATTTCCCCCAGTTCCCTGAGAACCGAAGGTGCGAACATCCCACAGCAGAGGCACATGGTGGGCCTGAGAGAGCTCGAGGAACCAGCAGGCCTGAGGCCAGGGTCCATCTGACCAGAAAGCCTCCGTGTGGGAGGCCCCGCACACACACATTCTCGTCGAACGTTCTGAACGTTCCCTTAGACAGAAACTGCTCCACCTGGGAAGGCCGGCCTCAGTCTCCCCACTGGCTATACCAGCACAAACACCACAGCTTCCAAAGTTTCTACGGAATCATCAAACCACCAGGCACGTGGGACCATGACCCAGAGACCCAGGGCTCGGGAGACTGGGGCAGCAGGTGGGGACAGCAGGGGGGGCGGGGTGAGGACGGCTAGGAGAGACACGGGACCGGCAGGCCTGGTGAGGGACCAGGACGGCAGCTGGCACTGGGCCAGGCCAAGGCCCAGCGTCTCGCCTCAGGGTCAGGCTAACTGGGGTATCTGGGGGCACCCATGCAGCGACAGGACACCAGAACCGACCCCAGGGGCCAGGCTGTCTGGACTCAGATCCTCATCACGGCCAAATCCACCCCTGCTCATAGGTTGTCACCTTCCCTCCACAGATGTGCTGAGCTAAGATGAGGTCGTACTGGAGGAAGGTGGACCCGAAATCCAGTGACTGGGGGTGTCCTTAAAACCAGAGGGAAATCTAGTCACAGGGCTGCCCAGAGAGAAGGTTGGGCGGCATGGAGGCAGAGACAGGAGGAATGCGGCTGCCAGCCGGGAAACTGAGGCCTGTCGGCAACGGCCACAAAAGGGAAGAACATGAAAGGGGCCTCCCTAGAGCCCTCGAAGGGGCCGTGGCCCTGCCCACACCTGGACTTGGGACTTGCAGCTTCTTGACCGCAAGGCAGCAAGAGAACAGACTCCTGTGACTTTCAGCACCGCACCCCCCTTCCCCTGATCTGGTTGCTTATAATGGAGACGAGGAGACTAAACCCCTTCTCGAATGCTCCATCCTCCTCTCCCTATCAGCAGTAACTGTGACCTCTCTGTCTTTCTCCTGGGATAGCGGCCCCAGTGCTGCCAGAATCCAGACACAGTTTGCTGGGACAGTTAGGAAAGTCAACGGGCCTCCTGGTGCCGATCAGCAGCCCCCCGGGGCCCAAAGCCCCACATCTTCACCTGTAATTTCCCGTGAAGGAATCTTGATAGAAAATGTATGTGAAGTCAGGGCACCTGGGTGGCTCAGTGGGTTAAGCCTCTGCCTTCGGCTCAGTTCATTATCTCAGGGTCATGGGATCGAGCCCCACATCGGGCTCTCTGCTCAGCAGGAAGCCTGCTTCCCCCCAACTCTCTGCCTGCATCTCTGCCTACTTGTGATCTCATTCTCTGTCAAATAAATAAATAAAATCTTTTGAAAGAAAGAAAGAAAGAAAGAAAGGAAATGTATGTGAAGAGCCGGCTCCGGGGACCAGGTCCCCTCCTCAGTATCAGACGCCTCCCAGTGCCTTTCACAAGGCCACTGAAGGCACAGTCCTCCACAGACCCTCAGCTCATTCCACGCAGGCCCTACCTGGGTTGCCTGCCCTCCTGGAGGTACAACCAGAAAGGGTCCTCATCTTGTGTGGTGCCTTTACGCAAGTCACAAACAATATGGTGGCTGGACTGGGAGTCAGGGAGGGCACAGACCCTCCATCTGGCCTCAGGGACAGCGAGCACCTCAAGTACCCAGAGAAGCTGCCAAAGTCCTGCCCTCCCATGGCAGAGCCCCTCTTGGAGGAACATCCAGCCCAACACTTAGGAGAGCCCCTGCTTGCACAAATCCTAGTCCATCCTTCATTGGAGAACCAAGGCCAGTAGCCCACAGACTCTAGGGCTCCCCCCACGGGTCTAGACAGTTCCTTTCATCTCTGCAGCCTAGGGTGTCCAGCCACGGGCACAACAGATAGATGTTCACGAACACACACATTAAATAATTATTTCAAACGGTCTCTGCCCCCAGCTGTGCCTCAATTAGGCACTACTCCATTCTGCAGCGAGCTAGGGGTTTCTGAGAAAGAAACAAAGGCAAACTCGCATCCTTCTGCCTGTACCTTCAGGAGAGTAGTCTTTGTTGGATCCAATTTCGAGTTGCACTCCACCTGAACCAGGAAAAGGGAGAAGGGATCTGTTAATTTCCCACCCACAGCCAAGGTCATCAGCCTTCCCCCTTCGCTGCCCCCAGAGTGGCAACTCGTCTTCCCACTAGCATGGAGGCAAGAATGTGAGCTTCAAGATGAAGCGACGTAACCGAAGTTCCAGCTCCGTCATTACTAGCGACCTTTGACAAGTTACTTAATTTCTTTGAGCCTCCGTTTCTTTATCCATAAAATGGGGGTAATCTTTTTTCGAAGGATTGTTACAAAGATGAGCTAAAATCCAGCAGACGCTCCAGAAACAGCTGCTGCATGAATGGGCTTACTTAACCCAGTGCTGCCAGAGGTTCTACAAGCGGATCAACATCTGCAGTCCTGACAACCAGTCTTCATACGAGATTAACACCCACTAGCTTTAATTTGTCAATGACTATCTCAGAAGCACATCCAAACTGGACAAAATACCCACATGTAACCTGTGATGTTCCAAGTGCCCTACAGTAAGATTATTATCTCCCTTCATATGAACAATATCTCTGCACTGATATATCCTACGATTACGCCTGGTGGGTCAGATCACAGGAAACTCATGGCCCTTTGCAAGTCCCACTCTGTAGCCACAAGGTGTGTCACCATGCTAGCACTCTGCTCAGTAACCCCTAAGGTTCTCTGTCTTCAGCTGTGGGGCTATGAGAGGGTCAGGTCTGCACTTTGCCTCTCCAACATCCCAGGTGGGAATTAAGGGATGAAATGAGTCAGAAAGCCTGGTCTAAACGCCACTCCCCAAGGCCCTCTCTGCCCTGCCAGAAAATCAGGCACCAAGCACGTCTGGAAACTCTACCAGATTCCCGAACGAGAGGAGAGTCTGTTGGCCGGGAAGCCAAGCGGCAAACATGCCCATCTAAACAGACCAATGGGAGGTGGAACAGCAGGTGTTGGGCCTGGAAATAAAAGACAGAGGACCCGGTGCCAAGCAAACAGGGCTGGCAGTCACCAGGGGTAGAGGCTGATGTTGGGGCCCTCTGCCCAAAGGCCAACCAGATTCAGACTGTCGAATTAAGCACAGAAACAAGTGGACGATTCCTACATACCACAGCATCCACAGCAGGAGAGTTGTCCCCAACCACCAACAAAGCAGGACACCTGGGAACAGAGAGAGAAGAGCGAGTTAACACAAAGTTTACTTATTAAAGATTCATATGCTCCCAGGCCTCCCAGGCTGAGACCAGAGTTCTAAAAATATTTGTTTTGGTCTCCCCAGTACCCTTTGCTCTTCGAAATTTCTTCTCCTTCCATTCTCTGCTTTGTTTTAAGATAAACTGAGATGATAGTCATTTACACCTTAGTATGAATTTCAGCCAGAGAATTTCTGGGCCCTGATGTTTTAGTCTCAAGCATCCTCTCCTCAAGGAAGGAGGAGTAGGGCTCTGCCAACAATTAAGACCAGAGACCACGTGGACATGCCCGACAAAGGGAATGGCATATGCCAAGTTCAGGTGTCAAATAACATGGCTCACTGACAGAACTACAAAAGACAGAGGATACTGGCAGAATGCAGTCCGCTGTACCCATGACTAGCTTATAGGGTACTTCAGGGTGGGACTAATGTCTTAGCCATCTCCCGGTTCTGTGAAAGCAAAGCCTAATGCAATATTCAACATAGAGTAGGTACTTAGTAAGTTTTATCCAAAGTACACGCATCGCTCCTTCTCTGAGACCCTAGGCTCCCACCCAAGTCGCAGGGACACCCCCAGGAATTGAACCCCTGCACATCAAGTAGGCGAGAGAGACTGGGCCAGGCCTGCCTCCTGCGAAGCACACACCCAGGGTGCGCCACTGATGGATGTCCTGGCACAGAGCGCCACCCCTGCCAAACACAGAAGGGCGGCCCTGCCAGGGGCTGAGCAAGACGACAAGATGGCGAGGGGGAGAAAGGCCACTCACTGCAGGGTGACTGTGTGGGTTCCCGGCATCGGCCGCTCAATCTCCAGGTCCCGCCGGCTGCAGATGACAAACGCATGGTTACATCGTTACCTGGACAGCCCCTCCCATCTCCCTAATCCCAGGAGGCCCTGCCACTGGCTGTCCTGGCAAAACACTCGTGTCCCAACCCGCATGGCTCTCCGGGCCAGCACAGCCTCTCAGGGCCGATGTTAATGGTTTTAGGGACAGCAGGACTCACTCATTTCCCATGGCACCCACCTCCTTGTCCCCAACCCGAGTCTTCTACACAATCTCTTTTACACTGCAGACCTGATCCTTTCCCTCCTGCATTTCAAAGCCTCCCACGGTTTCCTACTGTGCCGCCTCCTGCCCAGCATGGGCCCGGCCAGCCCCATGGCTCACCCCTGCAGACGTCTATCCAGCCTCTCGCCTCCTGAGGGCTCCTACCAGCAGACACCCTTTTCCAGAGCATGGCCTGGAGCCAGAGAGACTGGATTTAAATCACACCCTTCCACGTCCTCGCTGTGTGACTTTGGGCAGAATGCTGAACCTCTCTGTGCATGTGCTTCCTTGGCAGGAAATGGTGATGGTAACAGTGTCCCAGGATTTTTAAGAGGATTTACTTGATTCCTAGGGGCACCATGAGGGCAAAGCAGTGTGTGGGACTTGGAGGTTTGTTCTGGTCTCTGCAGGTCTGCTGCTTAGCCAACAGCCTAATTGTTCAGGCTTAAGCAATGCTCTGCAGGGTCCCACGTCTTCAGTTGCCCACTAGGGCAGGACCTCTCCCTCCTGCACTGAGAGGCGGGATGCTGGGAGGATGGTAGAGGAGATGGACACTGAACTTTGTTAGACACTAGCGCCTTTCATGAAGCAAGCTACTGACTGCAGAGAGATACAGTCCCGAGGCTCCTTCCTGTCCCCCAAATGGGAGAGCAGCAGACGGCGTTCCCTGTTTGCAGAACACCTGGCTGACACCAGTGTCCCTGAGCTGTCCCCTCCCTTAGCTGAGGTCCAGACCAGCCCCTCACTATCATGAAGAGGGCTAACACCTTGCCAAAGGCTGGAGGGATGTGCTCCTCGTCCTTGGCTTGACTCACCTTCCGGCAGCTTCTCTGGACTCCTCCCTCCCACTCGTTCCCGCCCCTCACTCTCTTCACCCTCCTCACACCTGGCCTCTCTGCAGGGTCAGCCGGGGCACGGACACTTATTCCAAACCCCGGTGGTGGGGGGGGTGTGCGCGTGACCGTGTCTCCCTCATGCCTGCGTCCCCCTCGTCTGGAGTGCAGAACTCCGGGAAGCACCTGTCTCCCTCTCCCAGCCATCTCTGTTCAAATTCAGGGGCTGGATCCTCTATTGACTTCATAAGCCCCCTTTGCCTTATGCCACATTCCAGACCAACAAAAGGAACTCGATTGATGGCCACTCGGTGGTCGAGCCGCGGACTAATACCTGTTGTAGGCGTTGATGAACAGATGCAGGTTGCTGGGGTTCAGGTCGTTCACAATGTGCTGGCGGTAGGTGTGGACCACCTCCACATTGTTCTGCATTTCCTCCTGCATTGAAAGAGGAAGACAGCCTTTGCTGGGACCAGGTCCCCGGGGCCACTCCCGAGTACCTCCATTCTTCGGGTTATGCAGGTACAGAGATAATAAGGCATAATGCATTCAACTCCCAGGGAGCCTGAACAGACTGCAGGAAATGCAGTCTGATTTGCCTATCAGCTGATAACAGGAAGGAATGCAAACCCACAAAGGGAAAAGAACACTCTTCTGGGGGGCACCTGGGTGGCTCAGTGGGTTAAGCCTCTGCCTTCGGCTCAGGTCATGATCTCAGGGTTCTGGGATCGAGTCCCACATCGGGCTCTCTGCTCAGCAGGGAGCCTGCTTCCTCCTCTCACTCTCTCTCTCTGCCTGCCTCTTTGCCTACTTGTGATCTCTCTCTGTCGAATAAATAAATAAAAATCTTAAAACAAACAAACAAACAAACAAAAAAAACGCTCTTCTGGGTTCCTTACTTCTTCAGGCCTTTTTAATTTGAGGTCAGTCCTCCCAAACCTGGAGCTTGTCTCTGACACTCTCCTTTTTTGGGGGCAAGTGTCTTAACCTCTTGGAGCCTTAGTCCCCTCAAAAATTAAAGGGGGGATGACTATTCCCTGTATCAGCAGGCTGTGGGATTAAGAGAGGTGGTGCACATAAAAGCCCTTTGTAAAGAGTAAAAATTGATGCAACTCTTAGAAGTTAATGTTTTTAAGGGGGAGTTGAGAAGTTTTTCATGCTGGAAGCACAAAACCAAAGCATGCAACTCCTGTGAACCTTCTGGAAAGAAGGGCCTTCTCAGCTTCCGGGGGCGGGGGGGCGAGCCAGAGACCTGCAGAAGCCTTAGCTTTCCCTCTCCCTGGTTTCTTTCTGAATGTGATTTGGGACAAACAAACAAGTTACAAGCTTGCTCTGTTTCTCATTTGTAAGAGAGCGGATGTGACGGCTCCACGAAATGGCCTGATGTGATCAGTGGCCGCCAGGGCAGGACAGGGAGGGAGCAAAAGGGACCGCGTGTCCAGCCCGAGCTATTGTCTGACAGTCCATGATCAATCAGTGAAGCAACAAAGAAGCCAACATGCCGTTAGAAACGTAATCAAGAAAAAAACCATCGTACATTGTGCTGCGGGTTCAGACAAAAAACAAAAACAAACAAAACAAAACAAAACAAAAAAAACAACAACAACAAAACAACAAACTATAGCAACCTGGGGGTTCCTCAAGTAATGTGGGGCAGAAGCAGGTCAGACTCTCACCCTACACTTGACACCCCCTCCTGCAAGGAAATACAGAAACTGACTTTAATTTCTCCCATGGTCCCCTCAGGCTCAGATGATACACACTCCGGTGGAGGAGACGTATCGCAAACTGAAGGGAGCACAAAGGGGAAGACAGCTACCGTGGGCCGCAGGCTAGCCCCAGAGGCCACATCCATGTCAAGCCCCTGGGCACCGTGACCGCTAACTTATCTGAAAAAGAAGTCTTTGTAGATACCATTGAGAAGGATCCTGATATGAGATCATTCGAGATCATCCCAGTAGGTCCTAAATCTAACGACAAGTGTCCTAATAAGAGAAAGGCAGAGGGAGGTTTTGTTGTTGTTGTTGTTGTTGTTGTTTTTAAGATTTTATTTATTTATTTGAGACAGAGGGAGAGAGCGTGAGTGAGTCGGTGGGAGGAGCAGAGGGCACGGGGCGGGCAGACTCCATGCTGAGCGCGGAGCCTGACGCCGGGCTCGATCTCACAACCCCGAGATCATGCCCAGAGCTGAAATCGAAGAGTCGGGCGCTCCACTGAGGCGCCCCCAGTGGGAGATCTGAAACAGACGCGGAGAGGCCCCCAGAGACAGAGACAGAGCCTGGAGGGCTGAGCCACAAGCCAGAGAATTCTGAAGCTACCAGAAGCGGGAAAAGCAAGGGAGCAGCTGCAGAGACGGATCTCAAAGCAACTGCGCCCAGCGCACGAGGTGGTGCCTTTTATGTAAAACTCTAGGAAATACGACCTCATCTCCAGCGATGGTCAGCAGATCAGAAGCTGTCCAAGGGGCAGGGAGGGAAGGCTTATTAGCAAAGGGTATGGGGGGCTTTCAGGGGTGATGGATATGGTCATCATCTCAATCAGTGTGGCTTTATGGGGAATGTGCGTATGTGTCAGCATTGGTGAAATTTCATACTTCTAATACCAAAGCACCTTTAAAAAGCCTCATGTTAGAAAGAGAGCAAGCGGGACCTCATTGGAAAGCAGTCACAGGCGCTGTGGGCGAGGCGGACGTCAGCAGAGGTCTCAGGGGTTTGTGTCTGGCTGGTCTCTGCGCCCAAGGCCCAAGCAGCACGCAGTCGCATGGCATGAAGGACAGGATGTGAGGCCACGCCACTCACCTTCCCAAAGAGGTGGGACACCACCATGTCTGGAAGGGCTTGGGTCCATCCGGAGATCTGGGCAGGGCAAGAACAGGTGTGGTGAGAACAGGTGTTTGCGGTGGTGGGTCAGCAAAGCCTTCAGTGCTGCGCCCCCCACACTTTTAGGTCTGAAGACAGCCCCCTCATGGGCACTTGGTTACCTGTTCCAGTTGCCTGAAAGACCTGGGCCCTCCCTGAAGGCAGCACCTGAGTCTCCACCAATCACTTGTTCCCAGGGCCCCACGCACAGTGCAAAGATGCACAGAAAACAGGAGCTGAACAGAGACCCAGCCTGCTCCTGGCCTTCCCTGTGCTGTAGCACACTGGGTTCTCCCAAGGAGGGCCCCCTCCCTTTCTTCTATACACACACCAAGCTCTTCTAGTCTCTACCCCAGGACCTGCTTACCTTGAACTAGCCTTCCTGTATCATCCTCTAGATTACCCCCGTCGAGCCAGTATCATCTCTTGGAATATATGGAGGTCACTAAAGACACGGCCAACTTTCTCCCCTCTCTCTCTCCCCAACACAATGCCAGGTATACAGCAGGAGCTCCATAAATGCTAGATATACAGCAGGAGCCCCATGAACGCTAGGTGCGTAAGAAGAGCTCCATAAATGATCAGGATACAGCAGGAGCTCCATAAATGCGTGCTGACCAATTTCAGTGTCAGGCAAGGATGGGCAGGATAGAGAAGCTCCAGACCAGGGGACTCTTCAGACTGGGGGTCCTGCCCTACACGTGCTGTGTGGGTCTGGGTGGGTTGCAGAGTCTCTGAAGCTCGAGCCTCTTATCTATTAGGCAGCCGTGCCGGGAGCTTCAAAGACGCAAGGTCAAGGTGAGGATAACATGAAGCGACCACACGTGTCATAGGATCTGACATCAGTGCCTGACACATCATAGACGACTCCCGATATAGGGCTTTTTCCTCTTGGGGTTGGAAAGGAAGGATATGGTGCAGATACTAAAGCCACACAGACATTCCTCAGGCCCTACTCTGGCCAATGGTCAGCGTCCCCAGCCCTCCACGTCTGGCTCCAAACAGTTACCCAGAAGCCAAACTGGCTGACGGTAATATCACTTCCTTTCCTGGAAAATAGAATAAAAAACAGGGAGTGTGCTCCGCTTCTGAATATCACGCAGATCAGAGGGATGGGCTCCTGCATTTTGGCAGAAGGTTCCAGAAAAAAATGCAGTATCAGAGTGGCCAAGACGTGTGGGAGGTAGCAGGGAGGGGCGCAACCCCTTCAAACGTTGGTCTGCGACAGCCACCCAACACTTGGCAAAAACATACTTTCAAAATGAAGGGCCAGGATCACCCCAGCTTGAAAGGTTCTGTCCTGTTTCAATTGGAACGGCTAACCTCTTCCCTTGGCAAATACTGGTGCCTTTATGAAAAAACACAATAATCATTTTTAAAAGATAAACAAGGAACGCTAGGACACCAGCCAGAGCTGAGCCTCCCAAGACAGCATGCGTCCCTCCCCTCCAGGCAGGCATGGGTCCTGCCCCCTCTGTATTCCCAGACCTGCAGTGCTTGGGTCAAGGGGCCGTTCCACACCTGCTGGATGAGACTGGGGAAGGAGGCAGGAGGTGAGGCCCAAGGACTACGGAGTCCATGGGATCTGGATTCAGCCCTAGTTCTCCCACTGTCTAGCTTTGTGCGATCTTGGACAGCTTCCTTCACTTCTGAGCCTCACTTTCCTCCTCCAGAACCTGGTTTTAACAAGTCCACCGCCCGGAGTCACTGGGAGGATTCAATGTGGTCAGACAGTGCGAAGAGCGCCTGGGAAATACTCAGGACACACTAGCTAATTATTGTCGTCATCAAATGAGTAGCGGCGCTGGTCCTAAACACACCCTCCTTTTTCATCAATGATATGTGGGTTCCTGACATCAGAGGCCTTTGTCTTGTTCCTCTTTTGATTTCCAGTGTCTTGACCGAAGCCCAGTACATGTTAGGTCCTCAGGAAACACTTCTTAACCCAAGCTATGCTTATCCGAGCTGGCTCGAGGACTCGCATCCCCATGGGATGTCTAGTTTAGATCACAGTGTCCTACTGGAATCTTCTGAATGGCAAATGGCTGAGGTCATGTTTACTACCCCAAACAAAGCAAAGCAAACTGTTTTCTTTAAAGGGGTGGGGAGTAGGAGGCTGCAAGGGGTTTGGGTGGGCACAACTATTCCACTTGCTTGACCCTGACCCTAGACCTTACCCTGACCCTATCCCAGACCCTCACCCTGGCCCTGACCCGGCCCTGCCCCTGGCCCAGACCCTGACCCTGGCCCTGACCCTGCCCCTGGCCCAGCCCTGACCCTAGCCCTGACCCTAACCCTGGCCCTGACCATAGCCCTGGCCCTAACCCTGGCCGTGACTGGAGCCCTGACCCTGATAGTGACCTTGGTCTTGGCCCTGACCCCCAGCCTCACCTTGGATGCAGCCCAATCCATCCAGCCTTCTGCACAAGGGTTCACGTTGATAAGGACGAGTCCCTCCACCATCTCGGGGTTGTTCAGCTGCAATTCAAGACATAAGGTGAGTGGCAACGCTGTGATCTCAGATACCATGCACTTCCAAGGTGAAGTAGAAAATGGAGAAAAGTACCAGAAAAGGGCCCATGTGCATCCCCAGAGCAGTCTGCTGCCCTCAAGACCCTTCAGCCCCACCTCCCATGCCAAACGGAGGCTCCAGTGCAACAGACACAGGACTGAGCCCGAGACAGTGGGGCGGGGAAGCAGGGGAAGGAGACGTGTGTGCGCTTGGCACACCTGCCTTGGGCAAATCACTTCCCCTTCCTGCACCCCCAGCTGCCAGATGGGTCTACCAGAGCACCAGTTTCAAGGTCAGGAAGGGCATGTCATGGCTCCTTAGCAACCACTCCTGGAAGACACATCTGTGTCCATCTCATATCGAACACGGATCTTCCTTTATCAGCCCAGAGCTTCGTCCATCAGGGTTCTGGGTTTTTCTGTTTTTTTTTTTTTTTGTTTTTTTTTTTTAATTCATACCAGCATTTCTGAGTTCTGACAACGTCCAGCAAATGACATGCAGTCGGAATACCTTCAAGTCTATTCATCAAACGAGCACTGCTGCATTTTTAAGCAGCTGCTCGGTAAGGACACAGGGGCTCCAGGAGCACCTGGCTTGGACCCACAGTCACGTGAACCTATGTGTCTCTGATTCTAGTGGAGAATCAGTCAGAATCCGGAAGCTGTGGGGTTTTCATGAAGCAGCAGAAGATATGGTGACATGAGGACCTCCCATAACCAACCAAGAAGTGAGCAAAACCAGTGATCAAAGAGTCAGTCTGTCTGCGGTAGGAAAGGCAAGGTTGTCAGCACGTATATGAGTACACTCGCACGCGTGTGCGCACACATGACTCTGGACCACACACCACCATGTGAACTGCGGTTCTTCCTTCAGACTTAAATTATGGGTCATTTCTCTCTTCATTCTGGGATTTTTGATGCTTTTCCAGTTATTTTCCTTAATCCTGACTCAGTTGCATTTAACACATTTTTTTTTAAAAAAATGCCCAAGAACTCACAGCAAAGCGAGTGAGGATGTAAGCACCTGCTCCCGTTCCCATGCCAATAATGCTTTTCAGCCTGCAAGCAGAAATAAAAAGGCATGTCACACAAGGATGAGCAATGGGAGCCCTAATGACCCTCTTAAAACCTCCCCCACTCCTGGCCCCTAAGGAACACCACCACCCCCAGCGTCTGTCCCGCTCATGGCGGAGTGTGGCTGGCAAGCCAGAACACGCTGCCTCAAGGACCCGACATGCATCATGCTTTACGGCTTGACAGAACACCGTGACCTTGGGAGAGACTCATCCCTTTTCTCAGGCAGGCTCTGAGAGACTGCCTGACATTTATGGGAAGGCCCATTACGGCACCACTTCTTCCCCTCTTAAGCTTTATTTTAGACTCTGAAACTAGGAAGGAAAATAAATTGGCCAAGAACTCTGAGGTATGATCCTCACACAAAAGGCTCAAGTAAAAGGCAAATGAGCACTTCAGAAATAGGGCATGGAGGGAGAAATGGAAGGCAGGCCACCCTCTTCCAGAACATTCCATCAATAAGGAAGAGCAATGAAAGAAGAGGGGGCAGGGAAAGGATGGGGGGGAGGCGGGCTTTAGGTGATGGATTTGCTCATGGAGAAAAGCCCAGCGGGAGGGAGGTAGACCATGGAGTAGAGACGGTGTGACAGCTCATTTCTTTCCTGACCATTCACCCTACATTTCAGTGGCTAGGCCAGATCAAAGCCAAAGGAGAGGCAGAGGCTAGAAGCCACCTTTCTCTGCAGGCTGCTGGGGCCATCGATCCCTCGTTCTTACCCAAACTGGTGGAGCACTCCAGGAAGCATTTCGGCCAGCTGGTCCATGGAGGGATACATGTACCTTGGGAGAAGCCATGCAGAGGCCATTAGTGGGGGCCTGGACCCCGGCGGAAATGAACCATTCAAGCAGGAACAGGACTGAAGGGCAGGACTCCTGCACAACCTGACCCATGTGCCCGAGCCCCCGCTCAGCCCCCTGCTCAGTCCCCTGCGCCCTCCGTCCCGGCATCGAGCCACACGCACCAGCCTCAGTCCCTGCTCGAGGCCGCGCCCCACCCCAATCCTCCCCGTTTGTAAACTGACCCTTGAACGATTGCTTCCTAGGCTCCAGGTCCCACAGCAAGCATCAGAGGAGGCTTAGCAGCTCATCTAATACTTACGGCAACCCTGTGAGGTTCCCGTGATTTCCCCTGGTATACAGATTATAAATAGCAGTGAAGCTGGAATAAGCCACTCGGCTTCACAGCAAGGCCGGCCTTTGGAATGGCATCTCCCGTGGGCTCTGGGATTTCTCACCTCCCAGAAGGCAGCCTGCCAGCAGCTCTCCCTAGAACATTCCTGGCCACAGGGAAGTTCCTCCCTTCTCCCCCCTGACCCCGAGAGATGCTCTGGAACTCGGAGAGAGCACAGAGAAGCAGGCCATGCAGATGAGCTAGACACAGTGGGCTTTGGGAGACGGAACACCCAGCAGGATCTGAAAGCACTGGGATGCCTCGATTCACCCATTTTCTGGAACCATGGTTCCTGCCTGAGTGTGGAGTCTGCAGGCTGTCCTAAGCCTACGTATTACGGCGGATGCTTCCCCTTCCCAGAGTGCAGGGAACCACCATTGCCTGTCACCAAGTCCTTAGGCCAGGCCCACATGGGCTTCTTGTTCCCTCTGTGCCCCCCTTTTCCATGGGCATACCCATGCCAACCCCCTGCACAGTGAGGAGCCACTTCCCACCAGTGCTGCCCCCAGTGTCTCGTGGAGCATTTCCACGCCTGCTCTCTTCCTGGCCTTCACATAAGCTGTTCCCTCTGCCTGCTCACACCGTGTGTGCTCACCTCCCTGGATCTCCAGAAAAACTAAAGCTCTGCCCCTGCAAGAGCCAACAACCCTAGCCAGAATTCCTGCATGTTTTCTTTCCCGACTTGCCTGGAAGAACTCCATCACCCCTTTTCCCAAGGCCTTGGGTGCCATGAGCAAGCCGGGCCCTTTTTATCAGAAGATGCACACGGCTCGCTGTTCAGGACCAGCTCCTCGGACATCCCATGAGTCTCTGGACGGGTCCCTGGAGGAGCCCGAAAAACTCCGCCCGAGACCAGCAGATAGGCCACAGTATCGGGGAGGCACAGGAGCATCCTGGACTAGGAGGCATCCCACAGGGCTGGTCTCCGGGAGGAAGACTCCGGGAGGAGGACCTTCCACAAAGGAATTACAGGTGCTCACTCTTCCCCAGGGAGACCACATGAGCACAAAACCCCAGTCCCACACAGGGGCCAGGCGAAACAAGGGAGTGTAATGACAAAGGATGTAACAGTGAGGGAGGTGGGGGTGTTCAGACAGGGATCCCTGTTCTTTTGGATCAGGTGGTTAGGGAGGGCTTCTTGGAAGAAGTGACACTGAAAGAGGCATTGGGGTTTGAGGAGTGTAGAGTAGAGGAAACATATTCCAGGAGGGAAACCCAGCAGGTGTAAAAGCTCTGGAAAGAGCCAGAAAGAGCCTGGCTGGTTTGTCTACACATAAATGGGGCCAGTTTCCTTCTGAAATGGCCATGGCTCAGTTTACAGCCAGCAGTCCCTAAAAGGGGATTCTGGGGAAGCCACTTACCCAACGGCTTCTTTCCTTGCTGTTCCTGGGGTTGGATGCAGAGTCAGGAGGCAAAGGGATTCTACACAAGCCCCCCCCCCCCCATATGTAGGAAGCTGACTCCAGAGCTGGGGTCCCCAACCCTGCTTTGCTGCCTCTGCCTCGGGACAGAGGGAACATACCCCAGAGGGTACAGGAGACCCCCAACTACAGAAGGTAGAAATACGGCAGGGCCTGTTCAGGCCGTGGCTGCCACCAGCCACACACTAAGATCACCTGCTGACCCGGGGGATGGGGGGCAAACACCCTGAACCTTGGCCTCCAGGTCAGCTTAATAAAAACTCCCCAGGGTGGGGCTCAATGCTCAGGACTTTTTTTTTTTTAATCCTCCTATGGGGAGCTAAGAGCCACTGCGTTACCGCAAGTCTTTCAAACACTGGCTCCCAACTAGGATGGATTTGCTGACAGACCTATGGCTTCATCTGCTAGTGAAGAGATAACAGGGTCCCAGGGTATTAGGAAGCTTTTCATTTTTGGTCGTGGCCCCATGTGCCGGTGTCCTTCCCGGTCTCTGACAAAGGTTCATTATTAAGGATAATTCTGAACACCAATTAGAAAAGAGAAGAGCGGAGAGGAAGCTACCTGTGAATGTCAAGAGGCCCCTTCTGGGAGACTTGAAACCCCTGAGCCTGCTGCACCCCGGTTTAATGACAGCCTCCAAGAGGTCTGCCTCCCTCCAGGGGCCACTGATGGTCCCGGGCACTCAGGAAGCCTCAGCCTCGCAGCAGAAACCAGAAGCCCATGCTGGCTGCACACTGGGGAGAAGCAGGCAGCTAAATCCCTGGGACAAGAGACCCTGAAGTTCTAAAAAGAACATGATCCTTCAAGTCAGCAGAGTCTCCGATTCCCCCAGTTAAATGAGCCGCAGGACTCTGAGCAAGGTACTTAGCCTTTTCACTCCTTAGTTTCTTCATCCAGGAAATGGAACTGTAACACCAGGCACATATATCCTAGCCACAGGACTAAGTGCAAGTGACCCGTATGAATAAAAACCAACCTGGGGGGTGGGGGCACCAGGGTGGCTCAGTAGGTTAATTTAAGCATCTGACTCTTGATCTCAGCTCAGTTCATGATCTCAGATCATGGGACTGAGCCCGTATTGGGCTCCCTGCTAGCTGGGAGTCTGCTTGGGATTGTCTCTCCCTCTCCCTCTGCCCCTTCCCCTGCCCTTGGACACTCTTTTTCTCTCTCTCAAATAAATCTTAAAAAAGAAAAAAGAGGGCGCCTGAGTGGCTCAGTGGGTTAAGCCGCTGCCTTTGGCTCAGGTCATGATCTCAGGGTCCTGAGATCGAGTCCTGCATCGGGCTCTCTGCTCAGCAGGGAGACAGCTTCCCTCCCTCTCTCTCTCTGCCTGCCTCTCTGCCTACTTGTGATCTCTCTCTGTCAAATAAATTGAAAAAAATCTTCAAAAAAAAAAAAAAAAAGAAAGAAAAAGAAAAAAAATAACCTAAGCCTGGACCACAGGAAGTACTTCATCAAGATTATTTCCTATTGTTCCCTCTCTTTTTCTTCCCACCTTTCTAGAACTTCCCATACTGTTTTTCTTGTGAAAGTCTTCTCCACTCAATCGTGTGCCTGTCATGCGCACCTATTAAAAAGCTAGCTCCCTGGGTGGGTGAGAGTGGGGGTCGGTGCAGTTGGGGGCAAGGAGTTAGTGCTTAGCAGGGACAGTGTTTCAGTTTAGGAGGCTGAAAAAGTCCTGGCGACAGGCAGTGGGGACGGCTGCACTACAGTGTGAACGCACGTGACACTACTGAACTCCAGGCTCGAGAATGGTTCCAAGCGTGCATCTGGGGTTATATATACCTTACCGCCATAAAACAGAGACCCAGTGTGACGCCTCCCCCACCCTCTGCTCAGCTTTTCTGTGCCCCTTTGGGGGCACGGGGTTCTAGGTCTTACCCCACAGGGAAAGAGGCAGCGCCGTCCTGCTGGCCAGGGGCATCCACGTGGCAGACGGCAAAGTGCTGCGTGATCTCCTGCATGTCCTCAGAGTTGAACAGGGGGTTGTAGCAGGTTTTGTCTGGAGAACAGGCAGGGGCGAGAGACGAGGAAGGAGTAAGGGCAGAATACATCTGGGTGCTTGGTGGCATGTAATGGCCTTTTGCTGCTCTCACTCCCATGCAGGGAGGAATGACTGCAGAAGCAAGAATGCCGACCTTCCTGTCCCCTCACTTGCCTCTGGTGCCGAAAGGCAAGCAAGCGGGCCTGGTGGTGCCAAGGGCAGGTAAGCTCCACTGCATACGGCAGCGGCTGGAGCCCAAACACGGATGGAGCTGGTGCTGTGAGGAGGCTCCTGTCATGGCTCCAGCATCACCCCCCATCAGCTGGGCTGCGACGGACCTTGCTGCACTCATGTCCTCTTTCTGTCTGTGTTCCTGGAACCCCCACATTGGAAGTAATGGCCAGGGCACATGACTCTCAACCAAGGAGGGCACAGGAGATAAAGCACGGACGCTCTCACTTCTTATGTGGCCTTGGAGGAGTCTCCCAACTGCTGAGTGCTTGAGGCAAAGAGGGCCAGCTGT
Organism: Mustela nigripes; assembly: GCF_022355385.1. NCBI lineage: Eukaryota > Metazoa > Chordata > Mammalia > Carnivora > Mustelidae > Mustela > Mustela nigripes. Next base: position 189,159,611 of record NC_081559.1, read on the forward strand.
TCACCCATCCACCCCCCTTTTCTTCCTGGGCACACAGCGGGACTACATTTCCCAGACTCCTTTGCAATGAGAGGCAGCCATGTGACCGGGTTCTAGCCAGTAACTCGTGAAGCTCGCAGTTTCTTGTTAATACCTGCCACCCATTCTTCTAGGTTTCTCTCCCTGCTGCCACCTGCCAAATGCAGAAGGCTCTGAGGCCCCAGGGGATGGAGGAGCCACAGCTGGCAGGAACCTACATTCTGGAATCACCAAGCCAAAGGTGTCCCACAGAATGCCCAGAGGCATTACAGGAGGGAGAGACAGATGTGTATTGTGTACAGCCACAGAGATCTTGGGGGCTTCTGTTTCTGCAGTTGGCTTACTGAAGCAGTGAGCCTCCACCACAGGGTAACAGCCACAGGCAATTCCATCCCTTAGCAGGGCTTGGAAAAATAAGATGGCAGATATCCAAGGACCTAGCACGGGAGCTGGTAGCTAATGGATCCAAGGGTGGGCACAGAGAGGAAGAGGGATATAGGAGAAGGGATGATGAAAGAAAATGGTTTTCCGTGACTGACATCACTACCTCAAGGTACTAAGAAGCTGGAGGAAAAACACGCAAGCCAGGCAGGCTGTCAATCACCGATCACACCATCACCCAGCTTGCGATACTCAGGATTACAGAGGGGCCTGGACGTGCAAGCCGTCAGTGCCTTCTCGATCTCCACGGAAAGATTCGCTTCTATCCTGCGCGATTTTAACATTCAGCAGACCTTACGCCTTTACCGTCTGTGAAACATGGGGAACCCACATATGGTAACACTTCCTGGGAATCTCAGAAATACAACGTAAACATTCACGGCAGCCTCATTTGGAATAGCCAAAAAGCAAAACCATCCAAGTGTTCATCGACGGACAGAAATATGAACTGTGGTCTATGCCCACAATGGAGTATCCTTCAGGAACAAGGACAGACGGACGTAACACAGGGGATGATGTGGATGGACGGAAACCATTAGGAAAGCAGCCAGCCGCAGAAGATCCCGTGTGGTAGGACTCCGTTTATAACAAATGTCCCGGATACACACGTCCTTAGAGATAGAAAGTAGACCAGAGGTGGCCGGGGGCTGGGGGGTTCGGGAGATTGCGAGAACAAAGTTTTCAGAGTGATAAAAAAATGTTCTTAAATGGCCTGTGCTGATGGTTGTACAACTCGGTCAAAAATCATAAAAACAACTGTACACACTGATCAAAAGAAGTCACTGTCACCCACAGACGTGGAGGGCCCCGAGTTCCCAGCACACCCAGGCACAAAGACAACGTTGTGCCCTGTGTCGTGCATTCCAGCCTCTTCTAGACTCTCACAACCGCCCCAGGAAGTGTCAGCAGAAGAGGAACAGCCGGCCCTCCCACCAGCGGCCCTTCCGCGCGGCCCTCCTCCCCACCCCGGCGGGAACCGAGGCTCCCGGGAACTTACGGTTCATGCCAATGTCATGGTACGTGAGGATGACGGGCCGATTTCCCTTCGGGGTCCCGCACAGCGTGACGTGAATGGAGCCATGCACCGTCTCTATGTCCTGCTCCTGAGGAAAGACAGAGACAGAGGGCTCTGTGATGTGGGCTTCTCAGCGTTGCTGCGGCTGCGACCGCTGACTGCGTGCGTCCAGTTTCCAACTGTGTTTTGAGGAAGCTCCACGTATGTTTCTCATTTGGTCAGCAGAGCTCTGGCCTTTGGGGAGCAGATCTCTCCGGCCAGAGAAACCGCTCCAAGAGCCAGGGAGCGAAGGGGAACTAAGCTAGGAGGCAGAGGAAAGAAAGAGTCCTGGCTCGGATGCAGACATTAACCGCCCGAAATGTGGGAAAGGCACCAGCCCCAGCCCCTCTCTGCACAGGATCTGGTTTTCTCCACCTGGGAAATGGAGGTCATCAAAGCCTGAGCTTCCTCGACTGTCTGCTCCCACGGTGGATGGTGACAGCCTGGATCAGGGAAACCAAGGCAGCTGCCCAGAATCACACTCAGGACCCACCACAGGATCACACTCAATATTCTTCACAGGCTTCTTACGCCCTCACACTCTGAGAAGCCTGAAGAGTCAAACCACATTCATGCCTCAGAAAGCCACCTTAGGTCAGCCCTTGACATTTATTCACCGAGGAGAGAACATTCTAGATGCCATCTAACTTGCTCCCAAAACCAACCTAAACGTGAACCATCTCAACTGCTGATGAATGGCGGGAAAGAGCAGGTCAGGGTCCACCCCACGTGGACAAGAAGAAGAAACGGGCCAGATGCCCCAATTAGGAGCCTCATGGAGCTGGGCAAGCTGCCCTTCCCCCAGGCTGTACCCTGCGAGCAGACCTAGGACCTGGCAGCTCCGGGGATGCCAGGAGGCCCACGGGACAGGACACAGCAGGAGGGACGGTGCCCACAGCCCCTCCATCCCAGACCTGTGAGAAACTGGCTCACAAATCAAGAAATACACCCCAATTCTCAGGCTCTCCCTCCAGAACAGGGCAGCGCGCTCTCCACGCATGTAGCAAGAAGCCGCTCCCCTCCCCATCCCAAGCAAGCAGTGCTGGCGCTTCCAGCCCTCGCTCGAGGACCCCTAAAGCAAGCTGGGGGATTCTGGGTCCTGGAGGGGGCCTTCCCCGGCTGCCCTCACACCTGTGACATAGGGAGAATGCTGGAACCTCACCGAGTATGAGCGCTCACCAGGTGACGCTGATGGGCCCACACAGACCACAGCGCGGAGGAGACGCCTGTTCCCTGTCGGTCCCAGGCCCATCCCCATCACAAGGGTCCTCCTGAGCCACCTCCCTCATCACCCCAACAATGGCAGTCAGTCCCTCGAACACAGAGTCCACGGTCTCTCTTCCCATTGGTGCCCAGCACTCCGATCTTGCCTCTACAAGCACTGGAAAAATCCACAGACGAGGGAGCAACAGCCCGGCCCCAGTGGGGGCCACAGTCATCTGCTGGGCCCGTCCCTGGCCCTGAAGCCAATCGGGGACAATGGTTCATTGAGAGGGTCACATTCTCCATTGTCTCCTCAGCGGACCCACACGGCGCCCTCTAAAAATAGGCCAGGCTAAGCAGCATCCCTGCCAGCCTGAGGTCATCAGGGTTCAAATCTGAGTCCTACCCTTCCCCGATGCTTCTGAGCCCTGGGTCCCTAGCTGAAGGACAGGAGCGAACCACCTCACCCTTGGATCCTCAAGGGAGGAGGTCACCTTGGGGTCTGAAACAGTGCCAGGAGGAAAGGAGGTCTTTGGGACACGGCAACGAGGTGTTGAATGCAGTGCCTGGGTACTACTTAGTGGCAGATACAGGATGCCCAGCCCTGGCAGGCACCAAGGATGTCCCTGACAGCCCACTGGGGTGGGGATGTGTAGCTGATGTTGACTCAGCTCTGTGGAGGCCTTAAAATTATACCTCCCTGTAACCAGAACTAAAGGTGTCCAAGAAGCGAGGGGCAGCCCTGCCTGGCTTACTGTTCTGTCCCCAGGCCAGGCACCCAGTCCATGCCCCCAGCAGACAGTCAGGAACTGTTGCATTAAGACCTGAGAATAAATTATCTTTCTTCAGAAAGTCCACTAACTACTCTGGGTTCAGGCTCCCCTCTGCCTCTTAATTGGCTCTAGGCTTCTTGGAGAGCTCCTGCTCCCACTTGCAAACTCCAGGATTGGCACGAAATTTCCCAGGACAAGTGCAGAACCTCCCAGGACTGCATATAAGCCCCATGGAGCATTAAGGTTTCATCCTCGGGAGGAACCACCCAAGGGTGGTGGCCGGTGGTGGCCGTGGCCCGCGCCGTCTCACCACTAGCCTGGACCTCTGTGCAGCCAAAAGCATTCGCCGCAGCTCGCCTCGTCTGAAGGATAAGGCAGCCAGTCTCAGAAAGCGGAAGCAATACAGCAAGGGCACTCGGGCAGCAGGAGGAAAAAAGACCGATGTGATCTTTCTTGTGCAAGTCCCATTCCTTAAGTCACAGAAGCACGCACACGCACACACACACACACACACACACACACACACACACGTGCACACGCACGCACAGGATGCTAAGCCAGCCCTGGTGCTCTCTCTGCACTGGCCAAAACCAAGACTGCACCTGAGATGGATGGAGGAATTAAAACAAAAACACATGCTTTGTCCTCTTTAGACCCAAAGAACATTCTGTCCTTCTGTCTCCAGGGGGATGAATCACTACGCCGTATCCTGTAGGAAGGGGCCTACCTCACACCCCCACATTCTCCCACAGAGAGGGCACCAAGAAACGCAGTGGCCCGTGCACTTCTTGTCCCCTTGCCTGAGAGAGGACGTCCCCTGTTCTGGGACTTGCCAAGGCTCCTCTCTCTGGCTACGACATTGGCTGGATTTCCTCCACCAGCCAGATCTCCAACCTCCACCCTTCTCTGGTTCAGAGCCAGATCTTCGAAATGCCTTTGCATAGGGGTCTGATCCAGCCAAAAGCAAGCAACAGAGAGAAACCCAAGCTGTACAGTTTTCCTCTCTCACCTCCTCTGTTAAAGCCTAGAAAGCCACTCTCTCAAGATACAGAGGAGGTGGCAATATGGCAGAAATACTCACCCAATCAGGCCTCCTACTCCACTCCAGCCCCGCCCCGAGCATTCGTTTCAAGTCTTCTCCCTGAATGCACGCAGCCCCACCAGGTAACAGCTGTCCTCTTTACAGAAGAGAAGACAGGCCAAAAGAGGGCAAGTGATCTACCCGAGGTCACACAGCTGCAACAGAATCTGAGGCTGTTCCAAGTCCAAAACCCTGGACTCTGTGTGCTCTCTGACACCTGTTTGCTCTCGGTGCCAGATGGTACACGAAGAAAAGAAACCTTTAAGACAGAATGTGCACTGGGACTCTAAGTCAGACCCCTCCCATGTGACTGTGGACGGCCTTCTACGGCCCCAGCATCTCCAGGGACGTGCCATCCACAGACAAGGTGCTAGGGGTACACTGGGCACGTGGAACAGAGGCATGACACTGGCTCCGCCCATCCTTCCCAGGACGTGCACCTGCCTCCACACTGTCATAGGCCGGCAGGTGTCCCACTCGGAAGAGTCTCAGCACAAACATCACTGCACTGGGCTGACCCCTTCACCGTGTACTGGTACTTTTATCTGCAGTGCCCACTATGGGGCAAGTATCTGTTTGATCACACCTCCCACCTGACAGCCAACTCCCAGAGAGAGAGGCCAGCTCTGGCCCCCAAAGGGCACCAAGATTCACAGAGTCCATACCACCTATAAGCTGGTAAATGGCGAAAGGGCACCTATCCTATTCCTACTGTCTACATGGCTTACAAGACAGCAGGTGGTGGAAACAGCACTTACCACTAAGTATTCCTTCAAGATTTCATTTCAGCTGCCAATCCTGGCTTCGGAGCTTTATTAACTATGGCTGACCATGTGGGCTGGCCTCTCCCACATCTGTTATTCCCCCTTTAGGACAGAATTCCCAACAATGTGCCTGATAAAATTTTCCCTTCTCCCATCTGCCTTGTAGCCGGTTGGGCGGGGGGTGGGGGGGGGTGGTCCAGAGACTTGTTTCTGCCTCATGAGATGTCAGCAGAGTTTTGAGAAGAGTATTTTCTTTTTAAAAAGGTCAAACTTGGCCTTTTGATTTTTTTTTTTCCCTTTCACCCCTCTGCCTGCTTCCTTCCTGGAATGTGAATGAGATGGTTGGAGGTTCGGCAGCCATCTTATGAGCATGAGGACATAAACTGTATGCTAGAGAAGACAGAGCAGGAAGCTGGAAGGAGTCGGGGACTGGGTGACTTCACAGGTCTTCCAACTCAGCAGAATAGCAAACATTTCCTTGTTGAGAGCAGTGTGTGTTGAGGAATACTAATCTTAACGATACATTCCCCATGTGCCCTTGGGCAAATTACCAGACTAGTGTGGGAATTCCTCAGCTGTCAGCTGAGGGCAGTAAGGAGTCCACCTGCTCTTGGGGCTGCTCCCCATGGGATGCGCTGCAAAGTGTTCTAGAAAAGGCAGCCTTTGGCTCCATGCTGGCTGTCACAGATGGTTGTCCCAGAGATAATCAGTGTGAAGCCACAAGGGGGTCCCAATGGCTTAAGTCAACTGGTTGAGTGATCCAGGGGCGCTCTGAGACCAGCTGCCACCACCTCCCTCCCTAATCCCCTCCTTCCCAGCTGGCCCCAGGGAGACGCAGAATCATCTAGACTCTAAGGGATGACACACTTAGCCAGACGCTAAGTCAGCTGGCGCACTAGGCTGCCCCTCCCCGAAGTCTAGCAATCCTTGGTCAAGGCACAGCCAAGGGTGGAGGGCACTCTCTGGAACAACAAATAGGCAAAGAAAACCGATTTGGGCTAGTCAGACATAGCATGAAGTCATGCTTTGTTGAGGCAAGAAAAGGCAAATCATGACCACAGAAGCTCAAGAGGAAATGGCAGGGGACTGCCCTCCCCCCATCCTCCTGGTTCATCTCCAGTGCCCACAGCTGGGGAGGGGCACCGCTGGCTAGGCCACTGACCACCTTTCCATTAAGAAGCAGGTGAAGAGTGGAAGATGCTGGGGAGGGGCGCGTGTGTGCAAGAAACATAGATGATCTGCCTGTAAGGACAGTCGTCTGTTTACTGAGCAAACACAGTAACAGCCATTTCACAGACGGAAAAAGCCAGCATCTGTGCACCTCAGCACATGCACCTGCACGTAGCAGAGGCAAGGTTCAGGACAGGCCCCTGGGCCCCCCACGTCCAGATTGCCAGCCAAGCCCCAGGTTGTAGGAGGCACCCTGGGCCCCCTCGGAAGACACGACCTCAAGGAGGCCCAGCAGAATGCTGTCATCACATCAGGGAAAAGAAAAGCTACAGAGTCAGGAAACCAGCTGTTGCGGGCAGACGGTGTCAGCCTGGGAATACAGAGTGAAGCTGGAGCCCACACCAAAGACCGCAATTCTGCAGGGAAGAGAGAGTTAGGAGGGAAGTCTTGTCGGATCAGAGAAAAGAGAAGGAGCAGCACCGGCCAGCCACCCACCCACGGAGCAGAAGAGGGAGGCTTGTGTGCTGCATCCCACGCTGTGTTTATCATGTTCACGACACCCCTGGGAGTAGTGATCCTCCCCCAGATTACAGATCAGAAGACTAAGCCCCTGGGAGGTCAAGCCACCGGCCAAGGACACACAGCCGACAAAGACAACCGGCTTCTGTCCACTGGACCTGCCCTGTGACTCCAGGACATGGATGTCTATACTGTGAGCCTAGACCTAGGGAGAGCTGAGCCCCACCACGGGGGCGCTTGGCGGGTGAGGCACCCCTCTGCTGGCCCACCGCCCCCCTCCCCACAAAGGGCACTCCCAGGAAACCCCCAGAGGAGAGAAGCAGCAAGTCATCTCCGTGACCCAGAGGAGCACTTCTGCCATCTGTCACTCTGGCTTGGCTCTAAGCCCCAGTGGCCGGGCTGGGAGGTGGGGCTGGGGAAGGCAGGGATGGGAAATGGTGGGTTGAGGATTTCCAAGCCTCTGAGTTCTGCCCACCTTCAGTCAGGGAGCATGAACACAAGAAGCAACTGTGTGCAAAGAAAGAAAATTAGTAAAAGGTCACTGTTTCCATTTTCCCTAGAAGCTGATCTGCTTCCAAAAAATGGGGGGAAAATCACCTCTCCCAACACCATCACCCTCTGCCAGGCTCAGAACAGAGCTAAGAAGTGGGAGCCAGACCCCAGGGGACGCTGCTCACTGCCTCCTGTGCCATGGCCCCTGCTGCTCCACACCCAGAGGCCCAGCGGGGTCATCAGCTCCCTGCCCAGGGAGCCCTGAGGAGCACACAGACGCAGATTCCCACGGACACCAAATCAGATCAAACCACCTGAATAACTGAAGATCCAGGTGGAAGGAATGAGAAACAGCAAATCTAACAGGGAGGCCATTTGGGGCCAGAGCAAGTGTCCCACCTCTGGAGTGTTGGAGTGAGGGGCAGTGGTTGTAACCCTGCCACCCTCTCCCCGCAACTGGTTATAGGGACTTTGACTTTGGCTCCAGACATGGGCACTGGGTCAGGCTTGGTCATCTATTTCATCACGGGGCAACACGGGGCAAATCCCTTCAACCTTCTCTGGGCCTTGTCCACTATAAAACACGGGTGCACTAAGCCGTCAGCTGAAGGCCTGGTGTGAGGGTTAAGGACACCACACAGAAGAGGCCAGAACTATTTCCGGGGTACGGTTAGTGCTCAGAACATCAGTAATCAGGACTCCCGTGATTATCTCCTATCTCAGAGTCCCATGGGTCACTGAGGGTTATCTTGACAGCACCCTTTGGTGCATTTCTTTACATCTCCAGACTGATTTCTCATCTGCGAAAGAGGGTAACATTCCCACCTGGCACGGACGGCCTCCGACAGTAAGCAGGAATTCAAATAATGCATTCGTTCCCTTCGCCCCTCTCCCCCCTCCCGTTAGTGGCCTTCCAGGAAGCCTCCCCACCTGGAGCGGAGAGGGAAGGGCCAGCTCATAAAGCATCTGCCAGGTCTGATATTCTTGGATTCTGTGAGTCTAGCCAAAGAAAGCAAGCTGGAACCCAAAATATTTCCACCTACCCTACTCATCCAATTTGCAAACACAACAGCCTAGTTCCTGATGCCAAAACCTTCTCTGCAAAATCAGATCGAACTGCACCCATGCTACAGCCAAGGCACCTCAGCCCAGTAGCCCACCCAGCCCTGTACTCTGAGGACCCCAGAGGGTCGCCAGGAAAGGCAGGCAAAGAAAGGTCCCGAGAGCACGTCACAATGTTCCAAGGCTGGGAACCAATCAATTTGCCCCAAAACATCAGCCAGGCCCCAAACTAAGTGCCCAGCCTAAGGTAATGTCAGCCGGGAAGAGGCGAGGCCACAAAGCCTGTGTCCAGGCAGCGAGCTCTCCCCCAAGGAGCTCTCTCCTAGGGCAGGCAGCCCTGAGGCTCATGCCACAGACCCTCCAGCAGCTTCTGACTGCTGAGATCTGGGCTACGGTGTGTTTTGATTCAGGGGGAAAAGAAATCTTGACTACTCTGGGAAAAGAACAAAGAGTCTGCCTAAGTTAGTCAAAATGCTGAAGCACCAAATTTTTTCCAAGAAATACCATGGGCTGCCGTGGGATCCATGCAGGGATGCTGCTCAGACTCCTTAAACTTGGCCCTCAAGGAGCCGCCCAGCCAGGGCCCCCATTTTCATGAGCATCAAGGAACCAACTAAATGAACAGATGAAAGCAGTTCGCCACGAGGGCACACCCGCTGTGAGTCCGGCATCGGCTCCCCCTCGGGGGTTAAACATTCACCCCCTCCAAAGTACTGTCCAGAGTATTTGCCCAGCCAGGTTGGTTTACAACCGGAGCTGCCAAGATATGCTGGCTTTTAGCCCCCACCGGCCCTCCCAGGCCCATCACCACTGTAAGGCATCACAGCAGAGAGAAAGGGTCAGGGTCAGACTGGGTTCAGTGGGGCCCCTTCACACCTGCTGGAAACCCTCAGTTTCCCGATCTGCCAAGGAGGGATGATAGGACAAGTCCCAGAAGAGTCAGCAAGAGTGCCTGGGAAGCCCTGGGCACTAGCCTGGCTCATCTGAGGCCAATGAAATCTGCAGCAGGCAGGAGACCCTTTGCCAGAGCCCCGTGTGAAGTCTGAGGTCAGGGTCGGCTGGTGAGTCCCTCCCTGGGGCACAGAAGCACGGCTCTGTCCTTCTCCACCTCTGGCCTGTGGTCGGTAACTCTTTAGGATACGGAGAGCCTCACAGGGCCGTGCAGCTTCAGAGGGAATGCCCCACAGCAACCCACACCCACGATTTCGGAGACTGCTGGAAATCTGACGGAAACTTTCATAAACACCATGAGTCAACCAGGTCTAGGAGCCAAATCCATATTAGTATAGTTTTATACAAAGAGATACTTTTGCAAACAGCCTTGACAGAGTATTACTCCGCACCCAGATTCAGCCCCGATACCGATTCACAGGAAAGATCGCACCTATTCACTTAGAGAAGATGTTAGGGAACCCTCAGAAGGCTCGGGAACCAAGCCAGAGGGGCCTCTGTGTGGGATGATGGGTCCCTAAGCTTCTGCTCATCACATGACTGGCTCCATCTATCATACCTGTCTCAGCTCAATGTCACCGCCTCCAACAGCCTTCCCGGACAGCACCCCACCGTGGGAGGGGGAGTTGATGTCCTCAAAGCCCGTCCAGGAGCTGGCGCTGGCGTGTTTGACTGGTTCCCCCGACTCAGAGCAAACTCAGAAGAAATGGTTTCCAACAGGCGCTCTGGAAACGCACCAGCTGAGTTCAGACCCTTTTCCACCCCTGAGGCTCCAGGCAAGCTACTCAACCTCTCTGTGCTTTGGGCTCTCCCTCCGCACCACGGTGAGAGGGACCATTGTGAGCTCGCCCCTCTGCGCTCAGAGCCATGCCTGGCATGTGTTCAGGGCTTGGCAGTGCTGAGCTAGGAGTTCGGAATTTAAGTTCCTGAAAACAAGGATCACTGCCTGTCACACCCCCCACTGTGTCCCCAGCACCTAAGACAATGCCAGGCACAAAGCAGGCATTTGTGAAAGGAACAAAGGGAGGCACATCAGAAAAATGCTCCCACCTCACAGGACAGCTCTGGGATTAACTGCGAGGGCCCAACCCAGCCTGGTGCATGATGGGTTGGGGGAGAATCTCACCCTCTCTCTCCCAGCCCCCGGCCAGGACTTCCCTTTGCTGATGTCCTGAAGATACAGCATCCCACCCACCCCAGCCGGGGCGACCTTAAAGTCAGGTGGTAACCTGGGCTGGCAGGTGGGGCCGGAGGTGCTGTTCTCTGTTCTACTGGCTATCAGTGCCTGGAAATCACAGCATCTAACAGTGGTTTGCACACTACCAAAAAAGACACAAACACGAGGAATTATCTTCCTGGGAAACAAATAAACGATGCTTTCAAGGTTTCTCCAAATCCAGAACCAAACTTTTAAAAATCTACGATAACCACATGATCCAACCATTCTCCATCTGGGGGTGCACCCCGAAGAAATGAAAGCAGGGTTCCCGAACAGACATTTGCACGCCCATGCTCCCAACAGCATTCCACACAATCGCCAAAACGTGGAAGGAGCCCAAGTCGCCACTGAACGATGAGCGAATAAACCAAACATGGTCCATAACACCTACAACGGACAGTATTCAGCCTTAGAAGAGAAGTGAATCCTGCCTGACACCTGCCGCAGCACAGACACACCCCGAGGATGTGGCGTGAAGCAGAAGAAGCTAATGACAAGACAACAAAACTCAGCAGGATACCCCTTACATGAGCCATACAGAGCAGCCAGATGCAGAGACAGAAGCAGAACGGCGGTGACCAGGGGCTGCGGGGAGGAGACAGTGGGGAATCTGTGTCTACTGGGGTTCGAGTTTAAGTTTTGCAAGATGAAGAGTTCTGGAGCTGGACAGCTGTGATGGTTGCACAACACCAGAAATGTTGTTAGTGCCCCTGGAGCTTACATTTAAAAATGGTTAGGGCAGTAAATTTCATGTGTATTTCACCACAAGGATTGGGGCGGGGGGGACACAACACAACAACTCACAGAAGAGTTAGTAGACAGGGTGTGCTACTGACCCAGCACTGCCCAGGACACCTCCCATCAGGGTTCCCCCACCCCCACGTGAGGCCCATGCCAGCTTTGAAATAATGAGTCCAGGGCTTCCAGTTCCTGAGGTTCTGACCCTTCCCTCTGCCAAGACCAGCCAGCCTGCTCTCCTGAAAACTTGTTCTTGGAAAAAGCTCCAGACACACCCCCCTCGCCCGTGCCAACCCTGAGCAGGGATGGAGCCAGGAGACCACAGAGAAGGGCTCACTTTCCCAAGCAGAGCCAAGAACATCAAGCCTTGCTCGGCTTCCTCCCATCACCGGGTCCCAAGCCCACCCAACTTCTCCCCCATGTCCCTCCCGCATATGCCCCACAGCCCAACAACCCCCTCCTGCCTTCCTAGGGAGAGACGGGCTCTTGCTTCTTCGACCAGCGATCAAACCAGTTTCTCTCCGGGGAGAAGGAGCGGAGTGTGGAGAACCCGGTGACGCAACTTCCTTCCCTCCCCTTGCCCCTAGTGTCCGAACAAAGATCTTCAACCAACAGAAAGAAGAAGGAAAGAGAGAAAACAGAACAGGGGAGGGGGAAGGGCGGCCACACCCTCTCACTTGCCTGAACATCAAACTCTTGCAGGAGGCCGGTGATGGTCTGTGGAGAGAAACAGAGATGAGATCAGTCAGTTCTGTCAGTTTCCTGGGGAAAAAAAAATAATGTTGGAACACCCGGGTCTCTCCAAGCCCTGAGTCTATCCTGACCATCCCTCCTCCGTGGGACCTCTCCAATTTCTCACAAAGAGAGACTTTCCTTTTCATCTCAAGGAAGAGCAGTCCAGCAAAAAAGTAGACACATTAGCCAGATCCTTTTTGACAATACACTTGATCAAAAAAGATCTGAAGGTCTAAGCTGGCCACAAGCTTGAGAGATACAGGAATGTAACAGGCTATTAAGTAGTTTCCCTGCCTCTACCCACAAGTTACACTTTTAAACTCAAACCTGACCATGTCACTGTCCTTCAGTACCTTCCATGGTTACCGCCATCATCAGGGGTCCCAGTCCCCTGGGGAGCAGGGAGAACGTGGCTCTGAGAAGGGACTGCAACTTTCCCAGGAGATGTTGCTGGCATGTTTTTTTTCTGGCCTAGAGATGGGAGTCCAAAACACTCTGAAAATGAAACCCCTTCCAGACCCTATAGTTAAACACTAGGGAGGAAGACAGCTCAGCAGAGCAAAATGCAAATGAGGGGAAGGAAATACAGAGGGAAACCCCTTGGGAGAGTCAGAGCTGGAAGACCCGATTGTAACAGGTGTCCCGCTGCTGGAGATTAAAGGGGCTTCACACACCCTGGGCGGGGTTAAGGTACAAGCAGATGTGGCCAACGCCCACTCTGTGAACGTGTGTGTCGGTGGGAGGGGGCTGGAAAAGCCATTCTGTACAACCCCGCCAAGTGTCAACAAGAGCGCCATGGCCATCCAGATTGAGAAGAGGCATCAGAAAGAGCTTCCCCAAGCAAGTCTAATTAAAAACACTCTGCTGAGACAATCAAAAGAACTAGAAGGTTTCCTTCCATCAAAACCTTGGAAGAAAAGGCAAATATTCACTTTGAGATAGACGTGCCACCTGCAAGTGATAACCTCCTAGATGTTGGTTTCGAAAATAAAATTTTCCCAAGATACCAGTAGGCTGCCTGGAAAGTATAATGACTGTGTGTAGAAATGCAGTTAGACCTGGACCCAGAGATGCCACCCCTGAGAATTTATCCCAGCGTTGCACCTGCACGTATACAGATGACGCAGGTCCAAGGTCCAAATGATGCAAGTACCCCGCAGCGTTGCTGGGAATGGCAAAAGGTTGGGAAGACCCACATATCCACAGACAAGGCATTGGTCCAACCAACTCTGGGGGACGCTGGGAAACTGGAAGGGAAAAATGTCCTGTGGACCCTTGCTGGAAAGGTCTCCAAGAGAGTTCATTACATGAGTAAAGGCAAGGTGTGCTCTACTATTTCAAATGGCTTTTTTTTTTTTAAGATTTTATTTATTTATTTGACAGAGAGAGATCACAAGTAGGCAGAGAGGCAGGCAGAGAGAGAGGAAGGGAAGCAGGCTCCCTGCTGAGCAGAGAGCCCGATGCGGGACTCGATCCCAGGACCCTGAGATCATGACCTGAGCCAAAGGCAGCGGCTTAACCCACTGAGCCACCCAGGCACCCCATATGGCTTTTTAAAAGGGAAAAATTAGACCATGTTGCTATGTCTCTGTATGACCAAGGGTGGGTTGGTTGGTTTGCTTCCTTTTAAAGCCTCTGTCACTGACCCCAGATGGAAGAGGAAATGGATTTGGAGCACGTGTAGAGACAGCAGGGACCAGCAAATGACAGTCCTCCTCTATTTTTGTCAATAAAAGTTTTACTGGAACAAACAAGTCCATTTGCTCACAAACTGTCTATGGCTGCTTTCATGCTGTTAATGGCAAAGCTCAGTTGTTATGAAAGACGGAATGGTGTGCAAAGCCTGAGGTATTCACTGTTTGGCTCTTTACAGAAAATATCTGCAGACCCCCAGGGCAGAATGGTAATAAGGAGTCTGCAGCGTTCCCTGGGCCTGGCTTCTCCTCCTCCTCCTGGATGATCGTGGGTGATTCCCTTCCCAATACAGACCAGTGTCTGTCTCTGCAAAATGGGGAGAGACACGATGGCCTCACACATTCCTAACAAAAAATCTACGAAATAATGGACCTAAGACACAGCAGCCACATGCAAAGTCATGAAAATACCAAAGGAACAGGCCATTCACCCAAAGCAACTGGCCTGGGTTTGGCTCCATGCCCCACGCTCTGTAATTATGTGATGGAAAACACATGAACTTTCCAAGACTCCCCTTTCCCTTCTGTTAAGATGGGAACGATCATAGAACCTAGCATCAACTCATCCTAGTCTATCCTGTCGGTCAGCCCAAGATAACCATGAAACTGGCATGCAAGACATGGCTGGTGAATGTTAATTATTATTTTTGAAAGCCTTTACTTGGCCTTAGCATAACTTCATTTTGAGCCTGAGCCTTGTATCCTTAAAAAGATGTATCATCCCAGGCAGTTACAGAGCTTGGGAGGACAGGGAGGCGAACACCGCGTCAACTGTGCAAATGGAACGGCTTTTCCGGCCCAGGATGGACCATGCCAGCCCAAGCTGGAGGACATGGGCTTCTGTTTCCAACAGGGAGGCCTCCTTGATGTGAAACATCAAGATACCTCTTGTCCTTCTGCAGTCTTGGACACTAGGAAGCAGGGGACAGATGCAAGTGAGTATCCACGCAGGCACACACGTGTCTGTACTGCACGCCCACCGATGTCCACGTACGAGCGTGCATGGGAGCGGATGTAGCCAGGAGCGTCTCCACTCACCTCCCCTTTCTCCACCAAAGGCTTCACCTCAGCGAGGTCCACGTCCTGCATCTCCCGAGACATGTCCCTGCTGTCACCTGGCAAAGAAACGAAGGCCATGGGTCAGCTCTTCCTGCTCACAGACGTTGCCCAAAGGAAGCAAATCTGAGGCCACGGAATGAGCCCCCCTCTGCCCAGTGGCTCGCACCACCCACCCAGCACATCACAGTCACAAGTAACCCCCACCCCCCGCTCCGTGCCACCATTCCTGCATCGGGGGCGGGCAGGGAAACCAAGGCTCGAGGACACAACTGCCTTTCTAGGGAAAGGGATGGACTGACACTCTAAGCCGGGTCCTCGCCCACAGCCCCCAGACCCCCCCGCCTCACCCAGGGCATTTCTCATGGCATTCTTTTCATTAACTTGTGACTGGCATGCGGTATGATGTTCCTTTCCGGAGATATTTGTTTCTGGAGGGTGACCGGTATTTTTATCCATTACGAAATGATCACCACGGCAGGTCTCCAAATGAGGACAACGGTGTTGACTACAGGACCTATGTTGCTACTGAAAGTGTAGGCAGTGAGCTCGCAGATGTTGGTCTAAGCACTATTTTGGGGTGTCTCCTCAGTCAAGGGCAACCAAAGCAAAAATCGGATGATATCTTGCTGCATTTGGGTAGGACCCGCATCACTGATCCTAAGTCCGGCAGCCCCAGGCTGACGACCAAAAGGGGATGGAGAGTCAGGGGAGGTTCCCCATATGAAGGCCTGGTGCGAGCTTCGTCCCCTTTCATTCTCCAACTAGTCCTAACAGTGGGCTGCGCCGCCCGGACACCTCCATGTCCGCCAGCGTGCAGGGCTCTCTGCTACGTGCTGGTGAGGACGGGGCCGGGCCAGGAACACCTCCATCTCCACGGGTCTACAGGACTCGACATTCAGAGGGACTTTGAAGGAGAAAAAACTTTCAAGGCAGCAGGGAGTGGGAAAGAGGGTGTGGGAGAGTAAGGTGGGAGAGGCAGGGGGGGGAGGCGATGGTAGGTCAGAGTGGGGTTGGGCAGGGTGGGGGCAGGGTGGGGGTAGGAGTGGGAGAGCAGGTGTGGGGCGAGGGGGCAGGAAACGGGGAGGGTGAGATCAAGGATGGGGAGCAGGGGTGGGGGCAGTGAGAGGGAAGCAGGACGGAGCCGGGCTGAGGGAGCAGAGTGGGCCGGAGAAGGCTCTGATTGGCTCTAACATGGGGAGGCACAGAAGGATCAGGAAGGGACCCCTACAGAGCTCAGCAGGAGAGTTCTGGACTCATCAGCTGTCCCCGGAGCAAGCTCTGGGCAGTGATGCATGGCCCAGCACTCCGGAGACACAAGGGGGCCGAGAGAGCAAAAGCTATTTAACTAGGGCTCCTCTGAAGACCCATTCTTAGAACCCGTGAGAATCTTCATCGTGAGGCACCTCTCAGAGGTCACCCTGAACCCACCCCCTGTGCCAACATATGGCATTCTGTGGGCAGATCCCCCGGGATGCTCTGGTCTGGGGCCCCAGCACGATTATCCCCAGCAGATAACCAGCCCCACAAGAATGCCTTTATGCAGGCTTTGGAGTCTATGCTCGAGAACATTCTGAAAACAAAGTCGGTTTTATGTTTGTGAGCATTCCTGGGCAGCTGCCAGTTCGGAGGCAGGAGGCATGAAAGGGAGAAATCTGTCGGCTTTGCTAACTCAGCGTGTTCGTGGTCCCGAGACCCTGGCCCGTGGGACACCTTCGCCTACACAGCCTAAGGAGCCTTCCAGAAGCCCCGGGTTCTGGCAATGCCACCTTTCCCATTCCACAGGCTCCTACACGCAGGGCAGCCCCACCTGCGAGCTCCCCAGGACTGGGAGCTACCTACCTCGTCCCCAAAGTTGGACCACAACTCGCTTGTTGATTACATGAACAGGTCTGATGCAGTCTAACAGCCACGTCTGTGTTTAAATTCAGTTTTAAATCATCACTACACCACAGGAGTGAGGACTTGAAACAGTCCCCATGCCCAAGGACTCCAGCACATGCCTGCGTTCAGCCCAGCGTGGTGTGTGGCTTTCTGATATTGGGATCTCATCAGAACCTCAGCCTCCGCTGGACCGGCTCCCTCATTCTCCTTCAGAACAGGAAAGAGCTTCATCCCAGCCCTCCCGGGTTCCTAGATGTGCTCCCGGGGCAGCCTCCTTCCCCCACTCCCTCCTTTTCCTTCCTACAACTCAGCTTCCCAGTCCACGCCACGCAGCAGGTCCAAGAACTGGCCAGTCTGTCTTGAAGATCAAATACTCAAGAATCACTGCTTCTCTGGAGCCCATGGGGACCTCGGAGAGGCTCTGGTGAGGCCCCCGAAAACTCCCGCCAAGTGATTCTCCAGACAAACAAGTGATTCGGTTCCTCCAGAGGACATTAGCAATGTCTGGAGATGTTTCTGATGGTCACGGCCCGGATATGCTGCTGGTGTCTCGTGGGTGGGGGTCAGACACGCCGCTCAGCAACCCCGTGTTGCACAGGACGGCCCCCGCGGCACGACTGTCCCGCCTCAGCTGTTAACAGCACCCAGGCTGAGACACCCAGGTCTAGATGGAGAAATATTCATAGGGCCCTGGGGACTCTGAGGTCTGTGGGGAGATTGGGATAAAGCAGAAGCAGCTTCCGTACTACGTGTCCCCGGGGAAGGTGGGGGTGCCGCGGGTCCACGGCCGCCTGTACTTGTGAACGCGAGTTTCCCGGCAGGGCTGTGCCAGGTCACTGCCCTGCACCAACCACGGCTGCCCACACCCGGGCTGCTGAGGTGCTCTCTGCCCCTGGGGCATGCCCCCCTTCTGTCCCTGACCGCAGGCGGTCAGTCTGCCAGGGGCAGAAAGACAGGTGACTGCTTCCAACACAATTCTGCTGACTCGGGCCAGCCCCAGGCCAGCCCGCACCCCGTTTTCCTTTGCCTGACTCAGAACATTGCAAACTTTTGCAATGTTTGCCTAAAGAAATCTTATAAAACAGATTTACAAAAAAGCCAAAAAAAAAAAAAAAAAAAGCTGGCATGTATTGGGTGACACGGAGAATAGGACCCAATGCCCCCTGGCAGCCCCCCCGAACCTCCCCCTCCACCCCACCTCCTACCATGGGTCCCTGCTGCCCTGTGCCTCTGTGCCCACCCTCAAACACCCTTCGAGTCCCAGGAGAGTGGGCTTTGAAACAATGATTCGTTCAGAAACTGTTTTCTGTACTCGCTTCTCCCGTGCCCAGGACCAAGCGAAGTGTGACAGTTCCCGTAAGTTTTGCTGACAAGGCCCTACTGTGTGATGGGTCATGGGCAATGTCATGAGCACAGCCAGCCCTGCCCCACCGAGCTCGCAGTCCGGCTCACCCCACCCCCGACCCCCATCATGGCTGCCCGTCTCCCCGCAAGGCCACACTCTCCCAGACTCAGAGTCCCACATGTCCCCCACCACCACCACCATCACTTCGCCTGCAGCCCCGGGGGATGGAGGGACCGGCCTGGAACGGCACAGTGCCGGTGCGGACAGACTGGCCCGGATGCAGAGGCCTCTGCTGCATCGTCAACTTCTTCACCACACTTTTCCTTAAAAAGCTTTTGCTACAGGTTTCAAACCCACAGCAGCGAGACCCTCTGGCCCATTCAAGGAAGCAGGTCCAGCAGCTCATGCCGCTTTGCAGGCAACTCTGATTTCCTTCACCAGGAGGGAGGGACGCCTGTGGGGTCACCTGGTTTGGGGTGCTCTGCCTGGTGCCCCCAGGCCATCCGAGGCCCCACATGTCTCAGCAGGTTCTATCCCCAAGCTTACGGCCCACTACTGCATGCCAGTCCCTGCCCCTCTGCCACCTCCTGGAGAGTCCCAACACAGAACATCAGGTCCCAAAGGGCCAAGGTGATCTTTTCTAGAAGAAGGTGACAGGACAAGGACATACAGGGCACTAGGTGGGAACCCGGGTGTCCGAACTCCAGGCCTCTGGCCCCACCCAGCATGACGATGGGTGAGCAGCATCTGCCCACTGTGTCCCCAGAAAGCACAGACATGGAATCAGATCAGGACAGATCTCCGGCCAAGACCCCAAATCAGGGCCGAAAACCAGCTCTGGGGCAGCACACCAGCTGCCAGACCAGTTCACAGCACCACGTCCTCCTCTCCCACAGGCTCTCCCCAGAAGGAATTCAGGGGAAAACCATGGTAGACAAGGGGACAAGGGGACAGTCACCAGGAGCTGGCGGAAGACTGGAGGGTCAGCCTGAGCGTCGTCATTTATTAGCTCTGTAATCCCTGCCAAGTTCCCCAGCCTCATGGCCTTAGTTTGTGCATCTGTGAAACGGGTCCAACTCCTGCTCCCAGCAAGCAGCAGCGTGGCTTGAAGACTAGAACACAATCTGGCACACGGCACAGTCTCCCAAGATCCCCAGGGGACGCCCTGAATACTACGCGCACCGTTCTCCTGTATATACGCACCCGTGTCAAAGGCACAGTATGAACGATACCTCCTAATAAAATGCAGTGATTCTAACGATATACTGTAACCAAAGCTTTGTGACTGCGAGCTCCGTCTCTTGAAGGGTCTTACTGTGCCGAGCTCACCCCTCCTGGAAGGGTGTCGTCGCTGTGAGGCGACGTGCCCCCAGGACCAGATGGAGTGAGGGGAACGATGCAGGCGTGTGTCATGGTGGTAGGCTACTGTCAACCTTCTGAGGACATGTCAGAGGGAGGGTCATTTGCCTCTGACCCTGGTTGACCGTGGGGAGCTGAAACCATGGATAAGGGGCTGTCTGCTTGACTGCTTGACTCATCAGTGCACTCCCCCTTCCTGGTGGCCCCAGAGATCCAGGGACATCTGTGAGGACACACCCTGGGTTTTATACGCTGAGTCCCCGAATCAACCCAGCAAGGAGGGGGCGCTCACGGAAGTTCAGCAAGCACCAGGTGGGTTTCCCGCAATCGGACCCAGCGCACCACCACGGGGGTCTTCCTTCAATTAGCCATGTTGGTGAATGAGTAACGAGGGCCCAAGGGCAGCTGGGCGAGCACCTTTCCGGTTCAGTAGACTCAGGACACAGTTAGCAATTAGCTGGACCTCCTGGGTTCCAAGGGAAGCCAAGACTGGCATTTGCCCAGAGAAGGGAAGACCATGACTCTGGGGATCTGGGAGGGCAGGAGACTGAGGTATGCTGGGTCATGTGAGACCCAGAAAACGGTTAACCAGTCACGGGGACCAGGGACACTCAGAGCCTGTGACTCTCAAAAGCCTTGATGCAGCAGCAGCAGCCCTGGCCGAGGAGTCAGCAGGGCACGGAAAGCCAGTCACTCTGCTGCCATGTGACCTTGACCAAGTCATTCAGCACCTCTCTGGGGGCCTCAGCTTCCCCACTTGCGAACCAGACTGAGTGTGCCCTAGGGACATCACATGGTCCATGAGAAACGTGGGGACGAAGGCTGCTGAGATGGGAACGTGCTTTACCCAAAGGCCACAAGCGTCCTGCCCGGATCCACCCAGCCTGGCCCAAGAGGCCACAGACACAGACACACCATGACAAATAGCACGGGGACAACGTCCCCAGTGTTTACTAGACTCTGAATTCCATACTGCCTCAGAGCTTCTCAGGACCCAGAGGCGGGCACTATCATGTCCACCATGTGACAGACAGGGAAACTGAGACACAGAGCAGTGAAGAAATGTGCCCCAAGTCACCTAGCCTCAAGCTAGCCCAGGTTCAAGAAACCTTTCAAGAGAAAGCTGACTGTGCAACTGGCTTGGTCTATACTGGGCGCCCACCCTTCGTCCAGGTGGGATGTTCTTAAGTTCTAAAAACAAGCTGCTTGTGGCCAGGAGGCTTTTCCTGTGGGAGGTCAGCTCAGGGAGTCACGGGCTTCCCCTCCACCTCGCAGTCCTGCAGGGCCCCCACGCCTAGGCTTAGGCTCTGGACAGAGCCCCCGTCCTAGACTTTCCTACTTTCCTTCATAATGCCCAGAAAGGCTGTGTTTTTAGCTTCCCTCCACCTTTTTTTTTTTTTTTTTGAGTAGGTTCCATTCAGAACATGGCACTCAATGTGGCCTCAAACTCACCACCATGAGATCAAAACTGAGCCGAGGTCAAGAGACAGACACTTCATGGAGCTACCCAGGCGCCGGCAAGATGCCTTCAGCAGTTTTGACACTTGGAGAAAGTGTTCATCGCCTTGTTCTATTTGTGCCCCGTGGAGGTCCCCGGCAGAAGGTGGGAATCACCAGCCCAGCTTCCAGATGGGTAACCCGAGGCACAAAAGCAAAAGTCCACATGACTTCCGAAAGGCCAAGACCCACTCCTTCAATGTGGGGGCACGCATGGAGAGCAGGGGCGGACAGACGGCATCCTCATGGTCACCTCTAGTGGAGCAGAGGGAAAGGCAGGCCAGGAGGCTTTGTTGACAAGCTTGCATCGATTGTGATCGTCAGCAACTGGCCCAGATTTTGTCCCCTCCGTAACACACCCGGTTTCAAAGCCACATGAAAGTGGTGTTCTTTCCAGCACACTGGGCTCTTTATGGAACAGAATTGAAAAGGGGGTAGCAGGGGGTGGGGTGGAAATCAATGTGTGCTGCTACTGTTGGACATAGCAACGTCCCTGGATACTGCAATCCCCGAAGCTTCCAGAACAGCCCCACGTCCATATGAACCTCAAGGAAAGCAGCCTTGGGGTATGCCTTGGCTACCCCTTTCTTACTGTAGATAGAGGCAGTGTTTTCTTTTTTGGCCAAGGAGATTGTGATGTCAAACTGTAAGGTAGTTCACGGTTCTCTCTAGATCTTTTGAAACTCAAGGCTCTAGGGAGATTAAGAAGTTGGTGGTCTTAAATGGCCATGTTTTTCTTATGTAATTGAGCTAGTAAACAATATGGAAGAACCTAGAAGAACTGGACTTTCAAGAAAGTCCCCCAGTTTAGGGGAACGAAGTCGAGAACAGGGTTCTCAAAGTCAATAAAATGGTAAAAATGCCAAGCAGAGGGGACATCAGACTAGAAATTCCTAGAGTGTCCCCTTCCCGCTTTGCATGGGGCCTGCTCAGCAGCATTCAAGAAACTGCTTGATGCCAAAAGAAAGAAAAAGGAATCTTCCAGAAAAAGGCTAACCCCAGCTTACAGGGCTGCAGCTAAAATAGGACGGCCTGTGTTCAACCAGAGCACAGAACTAGCCAGGGGGTCCGGGACACAGAGCAGGAAGAGGGAAGGGCTGGCAATCCATCACCACCCACACCCTCTCTGTAACATGACCCAGGGATCTTCCTGAAGCTTCTCAGTGGAGTCTTGGCAGCCCGATCCATGGTTTGGCAGAGAGAAGACCATCCAGAGGACAAGCAGAATAATGGAAGTCTGAAGGAGGACACTGGTGGGATTCGAGGATTCGTCTGCAAATCTGCAGGACAAGCATGAGCTACCCTCGCTGGTCTGTGAGATATCAAAAGCCCACAAACAGAGCCAGTGTTGGCACAGGACACGGAAACAGATTCCTCCTACAAACCCTTTGTCCCAGAGATGGGGCGGTTGCCACATTGACAGGATCCTTGCTCAAAATGGTCTCGCTGTTTCCACACTCTGGATGGTCTTCCGATCTTTCCTACACAGGATGGCCCAAGTTATTTGCTTCATAAACAGAGGGTTTCTTCTGACCAACGCGGAGTGCCTACTAAGTGCCAGGCCCTCAGGGGCCACAGGAACAGGGTAAACAGAGACTCAGTCCAGAATGATCCAAGGAGGGCACACACAGCAGCATGCCAGCTTGGAAGGGAAAGCCAGCGACAGCTTCCTGGAGAAAGGAGGCCAGTTCAATGCTTGTTAAGGACAGAGGAGAGTCGGCCAGGGTTCCCAGCTGGGGAACTGTGGACCTTTGGGCGGTGCCCAAAGAGCTGTAGAGAATCTTCTCAAAGCCAAGGGCGTGGAGCTGGGATTGAGATGGGGACGGCCTAGAGCTCTGGTCCCCATCTACCCCTTCAAGGAAGGCTGCACGTGGATGTAAGACTCACACTTGTATTTTGAGGTTTCTACAGATTTCAGAGAAGAAAAACTATAAAGTAAAAGACAGAACTCCTGGGCGCCTGGGTGGCTCAGTGGGTTAAGCCGCTGCCTCCGGCTCAGGTCATGATCTCAGGGTCCTGGGATCGAGTCCCGCATCGGGCTCTCTGCTCAGCAGGGAGCCTGCTTCCTCCTCTCTCTCTGCCTGCCTCTCTGCCTACTTGTGATCTCTGTCAAATAAATAAATAAAATCTTAAAAAAAAAAAAAAAAAAGATAGAACTCCTGAACAGGCCATTCAATGCCTGCAGACACTAACGAGCCTCAGCTCCCACCACCTCAGCTGGACTGGAAAAGCCCAGACACAGAGCCTGCACAGACCTTCCCCAAGGGGAGCACATCCCATCTCTCAGAACACCCACCTCCAGCAAGCCTGGGCTGCCATGGCAGGAGGCCAAGAGGGCATCAGACAACTCACCTCTACCTCCGTAGCACACACTACCTTCCGTCCATCTCTTGTCTCCAAATGGAAGGAGAAAAAAAAGCAGAAAGGCAAGGCCTGGGATCAGGCAGGTAGGAACTGCCACACATGAAATGGGTGCATGAAATGAATCAAGGAAACCAAGTTCATGCTTCAAAGACAGGTCTAGAAGGGTCTGGAGGACCTTGACACCACCAGGATGGTCCACCTAGAACAGGACCCCACTCACTTGATTATAGACAAGCAGGTCATCTGCCCGTGCCTCAGTTCGCTGATCTGAGAAATGGCAGTAATGTCACGTATCTCAGCTGAATGAGGTGATGAGCCGAAACATCAAGGCTCCTTGGCCAGGTAAGCGGGGCTTACAGAGCACCAGGGAATGGAGGTACAGAAGTATGGGCTGCTCTGGCCTCTCCTTTCCTTTCCCTCTCCGCAGTCATTCTGGAGCAGATGGCCTCAACTCCACCAGCCTTCACGACACCCCACCCTTAATCCAGCCCAGGCGGCTTGGAGATGGTGCAGATTCCCGGGGCCTCCCAGACTTACTGGGCCTGGAAATCTGCATTTCAGACAACATTCGCATTACATTCTTATGCTGTCTGCATCCGCTTAGTTCTTTTGGAAGAACTTCAAGAAGTTCTTGAACTCAAACCATGATTTCAGTCCCTGCAGGCACTTTCACCCGCATGGGCAGGCTTAGGACACAAGTCCCTGAAACTGATCGCCAAGGAATGCCTTGAGAAATGTAATCTGTGGGAATCACTGACAGCCAACACCTACATGGTGCTCCCACGTGCCAGGCACTGTTCTCTGCTCTTTCTACGGATTAATTCATTAATATTTATATGTCCCCATGAGACAGTGTCTGTTATTCGCATTTTACTGGAGTGGAAACTGAGGCACTACACTCCTCATCACATCTCTGGACTTTTCTTTCATTCCAGTTTTTTCCAGTTATCCCAACATGCTGTCATGAAAAGGAACAAAGGCTTAGGTGTCTGCCTCTCTGGGTTCAAAGTCTGGCTCTCCCACCTTTCGCCACGTGGCCACGGGCCAATCTTTCCAACTCTCTCAGCCTCATTTTATCTACTCAATGGAGTCAATACAGATCAGGCCGCGCTCTGGCCAGGAGGACCGGGGTTAGGAGGGATGCAGCAGCTGACTAGGAAGACTGTCCTGCCCCTCCCTGCCCTCTCCCAGCCAGAGTCTTAGATGCTGACTCATCATCCTGGCTTCCTTTCTGAGGCACAGGGACTTTGAGTCACGCCTTGGATGGGATTCTCTGGAGCTGGGTCCCAAGGAAGAACAGCAGCTTTGGGCCACCAAAAACACACAACACAACCCTTCTTCCACATCCATGCCAAGGCAAGCCCAGACCAGGAGCTTTCTGTGAGCCTGGTGGAGGGAGTCCCCAGCTCTGTTCAGATCTAAGTCCAACCTGGAGGGGGCAGCCAGAATCCAGTCAACCATCCCTCAGCAGGGCTACAGCTCCTCCTGCTCACTGGACTGATTTCTGCTAAGTTCTCAAGAACATGTGACTGACACTAAATAAATAAATAATCACCACATTCCACCTGGAAAGTTTCCTCACCAAGAAATGCAATGAAGACCCAATGTCAGCTATGAGAGGGGCAACAATCAAGACCAAGAACCCCTTTCACCACCTTCAATAGCAACCAGAGGGGTCTGGAGGGCCAAGTTCCAGCTCTGGCTCAGCCTTGGCAAGTCATACCCTGTCTCTGGGCCTCAGTTTCTCTCTGTAAAATGGAAGATACAGAATCAGGAACATGTGTTGAGTTCCTGATTCCATCCCAAATTATCAGACCGACTGTTGGTAGTCTTGGATTTGCTCCTTGCTCCGAAGACTCTTGCTCTGGGGAGGGAAGATCCCAACAGGTGCTGGAAGGTCTCCCTGGAAAGCCAAGTCAAACACCACCACCCCGAAGGTCAACTGCCTGCTTGGGACTCTACCCAAGAGATTACAGGGGAATGGGACAGAGGAAAGGAGCCATTCAATTCATTCAATGCATGTATCTGAACTCCTGGGCCAGGTACCAGGTTACAGGGCAGGGCTAGGGAAGCCTTCCAACTCACCCTCTTGTGGGGGACAAGGTCCCACAAAACGAAGAGGTCACAGTTCAGCGGATTTCACTGCTTACACCAGGGCACCGTCCCTCACAGTTCCCCAACACTTCCTGATCACCTCTACCTCGCCATACCTGGGACCCCCACCCCGGGCCACACCAGCACTTACACTCTTTGCCTGCATTTCTCCCCCCGAATGGGTGAGCCCCTTGAAGGCAAGGGCTGGAACTTGCACTCTACCTTGCTTATTTCAATTCGTATCTGTGAAAATCAGTAAAAACCTAGCATTTTCGGTACAGGAGGAGGGGCTGGTGAGCTTGTCTTCGAACTGCATTTTCATAGCAAGAGCAGTTTGTATTTCAATATTTGGCTCATGGGAGGTGGCTGAGAACATTAAGTATGGCCAATGGACATCACAAAGAGAATCATGCTCTCCCGTGCGGCCAAGGGCTGAACTCTGAATCTTCAACCTTTTCCCAGTAACTTAAAGGAAGCAAAGAACTGAAGGGCCTGGAACACTCGAAGATCTGAGCCTGAACCTTCCCCAACCAGATTTCCCTCCCCCACTGGCTGCCAAGCACCTCCCCTTTCCAGACACATATGGGTGCTGCCCCGACCCACAGGGACGTCTGACAACACAGGCGACAGAGTGGCTGGGAGGGGGGTTGTGTCGGGGGACGGTGAAGGAAAAGACTCACTAAATCCCAGCTTCAGCCACTCAAGTGACAGAAGTGGTGACAGCGCCTTTACCCCCAGCCTACCACTCTCCACACGCCCTGCGCTCCCCGCCCCAGGCTGAATCAGAGGCCGCGGATCTCCCAGGAACATCGGAGTAATTCCAGCTGTTCTTCCCTCAGGAGGGCAGTAGAGGCGTCCCCGAAGGCAGGGGGACCGGGCCAGGGAGGTGGGCGGAGGCGAAAATGACGCCACTCGCAGCCTCGGCCGGCGCTGGGTCGCCCCTTGCCCACACGACCCCTCTGGACCAGGCCACCTCTTCGGTGCCTCCACAGCGCCAACCCCGGGCCACCTCCGGGGACGCACCCTGCCCAGCGGTCCTGGCCAACACTCGCTCCCGCGCGTCTGGCACGCACTGTGACACACTCAGACCCTCCCCCCCCAACCCCCCCCCCCCTCGGCAGCACACACGCACGCACGCACACACCCCACCCTGGCCTCGAGGCTGAATCGGCCCCCGCCCCTCACAGGCACATCGGTTCAGAGCTCAGCCTGGAAACCGGACACACCCACGCCCCCTTTCTCCAGCCTCAGCTCGCCGCTCTCCCATACTCACCTCCTTTCCACACACGCGCGCTCACACCCTCCTTCCCCAGACACCCCACTCGGAGAATACACCCCACCCCAACACGCGCGCGCGCACACACGCACTCTCCCAGGCCCTCCTCCGGCTCCCACTTGCAGTGCGCTCTCAGGCCTGCGGCGCCAGCTGTGACTCCGGGTGGCGCTGGGAAGCGCGACGAAGGTGTGCCCAGGCCGGCTCTCCACCCCTCCCTGGAACCCAAGAGATCCCACTTTCCCACTTGGGGGAAGGTGAGCAGGGACCTGTTTTTTTTTTTTTTTTTCTTTTTTTCCCCTTCCTCCTCTTCGCTCATCGAAACCCACACCCATTCCAGCGGCGGCCCCGCCCCAAAGCCCCTCTGCGCGCCCTCGCCACAGGGTCACCACGCACTTGCAGCTCCGGGGGCCACAGAGAGCGATCCAGAAGCCGCAGCTGCAGGCGCGGGGTTATCGATCCCCGATCCCGCCCTGCCCGGCACGAGGAGGGTGTCGGGCTTACCTAAGGTATAGAGAGAAAAGCAAAAGGAGCCGGAGCGGGGGCTGGAGGCGCGGCGGCCAGCGAGCGCGGAGCAGAGCGGCGAGGACGGGCGTGCGCTCCGTAGACCAAGCTGGGAACCCGACGGGGTTTGTTTATGCCCGGGCCGCGGGCGACTTTATAGGCGCCGCGGCCGCGGCCCCGCCCCGCGCTCGCCCCGCCCCGGCCTTCCGGAACCCGCACACCGCGGGGACACACCCCTTGCCGCTCCCTCCTCCCTGGCGCTCCTCCCGCTCCCGCCAGCTCGCGGGGACCGGCCGGGCGGAGGCTGAGCGCGCCGGGCGCCCGCCGGAGCCGCCGCCTGTTGCGCAAGCCTTTGTAGGGGCGCGGCGGGGAGGGGCCTCCGAGCTCTGGCTGTGGTTCGGCTGCGCGGTCGCCTTCCTCCCCCGGAAGGCCAAGGCCTCCGCGGGTGCAGTGGGCATGTGCCCTGGGGATGAGTCCGTGTGCTCGCGCGTGAGCATGTGCTGTGTGTCTCTGTGTGACCCAAGGGCCCCATCTCGGTCTCAGAGTTTCTTGAGTCCCATCGCGCCACGCCCTGACATCCCTGGTGGGCGACTCCCTACTTCCTCCAAGTCTCAAGGTCTTAGCTCCCCAACCCGATTTAACTGCCTTCCCGGGGGGGAGCGGCTCCCAGCGACTCTCACTCCATGCCCCTGTCTTGTTGCATCATCTCTCCGCTGAAATCCTCGCTCCCACTGAATCCATCGCGTTCATTCTGTTCACCCCATCAGCTCTAAGCCCAACCGTGCTAGTCCTTTCCCTCCCTTGGCCTTCTGCCCTCCCCCAGGAGCCCTGGCTGGGAGGATCCTCACCCCCTGAGTCTTCTGCTGCCCAGACCTTGTTCTGAGCACCCTTTGCACTGTTAGCTGCCCTTCTCTGCGGCCTCGTTTTGTTTAAAGATTATCTCGTGTTCTCAACCCACCCTGCGTATTAGAATTCCCAGAGGAATTTTTTTTAAAAGATACCTACCAGGGGTCCTAGGATGGACCCTAGGCCAGTCGTATCAGAACCTCAGGGATTGCAGAGGAGGAATTGGGGTGTTTTTAAAGCTCTCTACGTGGCTCGAATGTGCAGCCAGGTGAGAACCACTGCATTAGAGGAAGACCTTGTCACTGTCCCTCAGGCCCCGGCAGGCCTCATACTGGCAGCTCAAGGGCCCTTCCCCCACCCTCCTCCTTCTGGTTAGTGACAAACCTGTTCCCTCCAGCAGCCCATGCTTTGCTCAAGGCAAGGGACCTGACTCTCTGTGCAGCCCCTTTACCTCCATAGGCCCTGACATTTACTTTTCCTGTCATTCCACAAATATTTATTGATCCTCTGCAATGAGCCCGGTTCTGTGCTCAGCCACTGGGATAAGGACTGAAGAGGCAAAATCCTTCCCCTCAGGAGCACAGCATAGAAGACCGAGTCTCTGTTCTCCCATCCACACAGCAAGAAGGCTACACTGAACTCATTCATTACATACCTGGATTAAGCGCCTACCGTGTCCAGGAACCATCCTAGACACTAAGGACATGGTCATGAACAGAAAGTTCACGTCCTCCGGAGCCAGCCTGCGATCTGAAGACCCTCCCAAACCTGGCCTCACGTAAATCCATTTTCCCTTACCTCCTCTGTTTTTGAGCACCTCTGGTTTATTACCTGCCAAATACACAGAGTCAAGTTCAAAACTACAGAGGAAGCTGCCTCCTCCTTCAACAACAAATTGAAACGCTAGTATGTGGGCCACAGAAGGGCATTTTGCCAAGAGAGGCCATTTCAAGATCCTCCTTTGAGGAAGTCTTTGGGGCAGAGCACACAGAGCAGCCCAGACCTGCAGCCAGAGGCCTCAAAGTCGCTCTATAGGAGCCGCAACTTTCCAGAAGACAGTGAGCAGAAAACATATTCCAGCAAGGGGAGGGAAGGTGCCCAAGGCATAGAGAGGAGAAAAAAAAAGAATTGTAACCACAGAAGAGTAGAATTTCAGGGAGCAGCAGCATTCTAAAACCAGGTTGAGATGAGATGGGTATAGGGTCTAAATCCACTTGGAGATGTTCTGGGGAAAGTGCCACTAGATCCCACATACCCTCTGCCGCAGGTCCAGAACAGCCAATTTCTCCTCCCGCTGCACTGTGTTGTTTCTTCCACTGAGCCCCGGATGAAACCACGTTCTTGTACCCAAGGTGGCCACTGTCGAGGAAAGACTGACTCTGGCACAACTTTGGATGCACATGCCTCTAAAGATGCCCGTCCCCCAGAGCGACCCTGGGAGCTGAGAGCCGCCCACCACACCCCCGCATCCCCCAGCCCAGACACGCTGAGGCAGCAAAAGCACCTAGAGCCAAATGTGGGTGCAATTGAATTGCACTGTTTAAATTATTTCTTTTTCTCTCTGGTCAGCAAGAGAATTAGATTTGCTTCGTAAATGAGTGTGTGCTGCAAATCCATCACGGGATGAGATCAGAGTTTCTGGACTCATAGCCTCTGGAAGTTTCTATCTAGCAATACCTTAGATTTGATTATACACTATCTTGACTTAAAAGACCATAGGATTCATCTAGTCCCAACCTTCTGGCTTGGGTACTCGAGGTTGAGACAGACCCAAGAGAAAGCTGGAGTTCTTCTCCTGATTCCAGCACTGAGGAGCTGGTGGTAGCTGGGGCAGTTTTCCCACCTCTCTGCACACCTGTCCCCCCACATGCACCTGGAGCACATGGGTGAGAAGGCCTTCCCACCACAACTCAGGAGCCCGAGGCCGCCATCTCAAATTTTCTTCCAGTTGAGATGAGACCATGTCCCTGAAAAGCCAGCATCTCCCAGCTCCAATCCTGGGCCCCCCCCCCCCCCCCCCCCGCCATCCTCTGGAATCCACATCTACCTCCTTTCTGGATCATTCTAATCAACAAATACACGTTCACTGCAATTCATGACCCGTCCTATGACCCCAGCTGCCCTCTGGGGACGGTAGCCCTTTCCTCTCCCTGTCTTTCCCCCACCAAACTATGCTAACGAGGTGTCTCTACACATCTCTCCATGTTCTGTGCCCCCTCCCTTTCACTTTTAAGTATTTAATTTATCAAGTTCCTGGACAAATAATTCTGCCAACCTTGTTAGGAAGAACAATTGCCTTCCTGACCCTCCCTACCTCACTTGCTCTGCACCCAAGGGCAAGTGCTTGGATTTCCTGTCTCAGCCTCATCATCAAAAACAAAAACAAGGGCCCCTGGATGGCTCAGTTTGGTTAAGCAACTGCCTTCGGCTCAGATCATGATCATGGAGTCCCACATAGGGCTCCCTGCTCAGCGGGGAGTCTGCTTCTCCCTCTGACCCTCCCCCTTCTCATGCTCTCTCTCTCTCTCATTCTCTCTCTCTCAAATAAATAAATCTTTAAAAAACCAAACAACCAAACAAAAACAAAAACCCCAAAAGCACATAGTAATAGCGTTAACTCTCCCAGGGTCACTATGAGAAATACACAAGCTAACACATGTGAAGTGCCGAGAACAAAGTGGGGCACATAAGAAACTCTTGTTCTTGATAAAACGTTAGCAGCCATCATCATCATCACCACATTCATCATCCCGCCCGGCTTCCCTGGCATCTTGCATGGTGCCCAGTTCATCCCGAAATCCAGTAAGCATCGGTTGAGTAAGTGAGCGGATCCAGGTGCTTCTCTCCCAGTTCTCCCTACCTTGTGTGGACTTGTTTGGACTTTGTTGGGAGGGGAAGGGAGCTTTCGCCTTGCTTTGGGAGTCCATGTGGGAGGACCTCCATTCGCGGACCTGTGTAAATTCTCCCAGCGCTCTGAGAGCAAGCCTACCCTATAAAATCCAGCTGTAAGCAATGGGAAAAGGTGCAAAGGAACAATTCCACTGGAGGCTGGATGTTAGCCTATGCTCCGAGCTCATAATGGTCCTTTACTTTGAACAGACAAAGAGATGTACAACTTTGGCCCCATAGAAGGTCAGTTTCAGTGTCTTGCTCCCCCGGAAGGCTGTAGAAAAGAATCCTTCCCTGTACCCCATGTCCCCAGCCTCTGGGGTGTGCTGGCAGTCCTTGATGTCTCTTGGTTTGTGGACGGGTCCCTCTGATCCCTGCCTCTGACATGACACGGACTTCTCCTTGGATGCTTCCATCTCTGGCTCTTCTCTTCTAATGAGGGCACCAGTGTGATTGAACCCTGATCCACCAAGACCTCATCTAACCCTAACTAATTACATCTGCAAAGACCTCATTGCTGAATAAGGTCTCAATCGGAGGTTCCCAGTGGAAATGATTTTCCGGGGGATGGGATCCACGCCAGTATTAGACTACTATGTGTTTTACAAATATCTGTAGTGTATTTGCAGAAAGACCTACCCAGTGCCTCCCCTCACATCCTCACCTCTGATCCTTTGCCCACACTGTTTCTCCTTCCAGAAAGCGCCCCCACGCCTCCTCCCCCTGTGGGGATTTCATTCACTGGGGGAAACCACCAGGATTAGTCACTCCCCATCTCACCTCTCCTCCTTCCTGCCTCTTTCTCCCTGAAGTTCAGCATGTGGGGTTCCTGGCGTTGTCGATGACCATGGAGTGGAAGGGACCTGTGTCACTTTGGATGGCTACGTGTTTGTTTGTTTGTTTTAACATTTTATTTCTTTACCTTTCAGAGAAAGAGAAAGAGAGAGAATGCCCACAAGCAGGGGAAGTGGCAGGCAGAGGGAGAAGCAGGCTCCTCACTGAGCAGGGAGCCACCCCAGGCATCCCCGGATGGCCGGCATGTGATTCGCTTTGCTCTCCTGCTACTGTGACAACCAATGCCCCAGATATTGTGGGTTCCATCCCTGAGGCCTAGCAGCAGGAGGCATGCATGGAGCAGAGCCCCCCGCCCCCCCCCGGCCCCTCCGACCCAAAGTAGTTATGTGACATGGAGAAGAATTAAGCTGCCACTACAACTTGGAGCAGACCTGTCGCTGCAGCCCCCGCAGCCCATCCTGACTGGATCTGTGTCGTCCCAGGCCACGCCAAATGTCAACTCTTCCAGGAATGCTCTCTTGTTCTTCTCCAACCAGTCTCATTTTTCAAATTCAATGCATAGCTGTCAAGCATTCCCAAGCCTTTCCCGCACAGGGTGAGGTGCTGGAACCAAGGGATGAATCGAACAAGGGCAGGCCTGTGAGCTTACGGGTAGGTGTCTTCAGGTAAGCCCAGAGGGTCTTAGGAGACTCCATGACCCGAGAGTCTCGCCTGCCCTGGAAGGTCTAGAAGAACCCTCCTGGAAAAGGGGTATTTGAAGCAGGCTGCCAGGAAATGAGGCATGGGTGGGGGAGCGTGATCTCACCACCTTCTGTTCTCGGAACGTTGCATGTTTTCCTTTCTTTCTGTTAGTCAGAACCCCTCAGTGCATATGTGGCATACATACCACTTCAAATGGCTGAAGCAATCGACGGAGGGGATTGGCTATGGGCTCCTGGAGCAGCGGAGTCCGGTGGAGGCTGGCTTCAGGCACAGCGGGAACCAGGGCCTGACGTCACCAGGCTCCTGCCTCTCTAGCTCTCCGTATCTCTCAGATTCCTTTAGTCCAAGTTGGCTTTGTTCTCAGGCAGTGCTTTTCTAGATTCCATCAGAAGGTTATCAGGGATTTGCAGCGCAGTGAGCTAGAGAATTCCTCATCTCTGAACAAGGCAGAGCCCTGGGAAATCTTTCCTGCCTTTCTCTGAGAGGCCATGGCAGCTGTGAGGAGCCTGAATGTATGCTTGGCAGGCCCTCCTCCTAAAATTGTTGGCCCTTAACCCTCCTCCGCCCACCTTCCTGGCCTGACCAGCTCCCTTCACTGCCACCACCGCCTCCACCAACAGACCGCACCTTCCAGTCAGACTCGCCTGCCTGCCCAGGCCAGTCACGCCGGGCAGCTTCACACTTTGCGTCTTTGCAGAGCCCACGGCCAACAGGGGCAGCGGCTCCTCTCTCTTGGGAACACACCAACCTGCAGGTAGCAGGCAAGACCTGAGTGGTATTTGCTGATTGAATGTAAGGAAGCAGAGAGGGGAGAGGAGGAAAAGGCTTTGGACCTAGGTACAGAGGATCAGCTTACAACTACTGCTGCTTCTTGTATTTCCTTTGCCCCTTGGTACTTTCAAAACTTCAATCTGCTCTTTTTACCTCTGAGGCTGCATTTCCCTCCCCCTTCCCTGTAGAGGTGCTCCCTGATGCCCTGAGTGAAAGCTTGTCTTGGAGAAGTTAAACCTGAGCCTAAGTCTCCCCATTGGCTCCTGACCGATGCCCCCCCCGCCCCGCCCACCATCCCCTGGAACCTTGATCAAGTAACCATGCAACTGACTTGCCAACCAGATCCTTGAAGGAACATCATGTGACTTCGCATGCCTTGTGTTGAAGCGGAGCTGGGTCAGCCCCCCATCTACTGGACCTAGTGGTGAATTCCATCTTGGTCAATAAATTAGCCTGCCCCATGTTATTACAATTAGGAAGGCAAGTCCGTGGCTTTCCACCCCCACCCCCCCAAGTTGCTGTGCTTTCTGAAGCTAAACCAAAATGACTCTCAGGTTCACCCCTTGCTAGGAGCCTCCTAAGCCACAGCTCAGTGGTAACACTGATTCTGCAAAGCCTCTTGGTCCTGTTTTCTGGACAGAAACTGACATTTTCATCCCATCCAGGCATTCTAGCAATGTGCGCCTTTGACCACCTCCAGGATCAAATTCAAGGGAAGGAGTCTTGGCAGTCGACCCCCCAGGCTGGGGAGCACAGTGCAGGCATTCACCCCGCAGTCTGCAAGGGATCAGATGATAGAGCTGTGAGGGTACAACGGAGAGGGGCCGGGGCAGAAGAAGTTAGTATTATTTTCAAGGTACAAGAAGACCAACGCTCAGCTGTCCTGTTCCTAAAGAAGGGAAGACTGTGGAGGGGGAACCAGTATGCCCTTACTCAATCTGTTGAGGGTCGATGAGTTCACCTGAGCAGAAGGACAGGTCTGTACTCAATACTCTTTCTTAAAACGGTGGAGCACAGGAAGGTTTCAGAGGGAAGCCCCCCCCACCCCTGTCCTGTGAGCAATGCAGGTGCCCATTTCCCAAATGAGGACACTGAGGCCCAGATTTGACCAATGACACAAAGCCATCCGTCTTGGCCGAGGCCTGGGAAGGCAGCCCCAGTGGCTGACAGACTGCGTGAGGGCTGGACTGGGAGCTGGTGCCATGAGCAGGTGGTCTCTGAGCAGGGCGACACTCGGGGAAGGAGTGTCAGGAGAAGAGAAAACATGGCGGTCTCAGTCCCACCAGCCAGCCAGGCGAAGCAGGGGGCAGAGCCACCAGAGCCACATCTGGGGCTGGGGTGTGTTCTGAGTCACCCAGTCTTCCTGAAACAGACAATTCCTGGTGTATAGCCAATTGAAATGTACACTTGCCCAAGCAGACAGTGATTTTTAGTGCAGGGGCGTTCAATGTCAGCAGACCATACTTTAATCTGAGCGTATCATGCGCTAAGAGGTGCTATGGAAGCGGCTGTTGCCTTAACAACAACAAAAAAAATTCAAAAATAAATACTCCATGTGGAATTATTAGGAAATTCAGATAGGCATGAAATACATACAACAAAAATCACAAAAAAATTAAAGGAAGTCACCCCTTGTAATACTCTGTTAATATCTCAGGGCTTGTTGCTCTAGAAATTCTGTGAGCATGTATGTTTGGATGTGTGTGAAAATATATATTAAAAATTTATGATAGCATTTAATTATAAGCAGGTATTTTGATGACAGCCTATAAAAGGTCTACTGACTTTGTTATAACCTGCTTTTTTCAGATAACCAGATGTGATGAACATCTTTGCAGTTGAAAAAAAAAATCTACCCACACATTTCTTTTTACTGTCTTGTCATAAAAGACAGCATGTATAAAGCAGAATGTGCATCAGATGTAAGCACAGAGTATAATGGAATAATTACAGAATGAACGCCCCAGAGTCCACAGCAACTACCTGGGCCAAGACGGCGAACACAGCCTCCCCTTGGGAACCCTTAATGCTGCTACCACCACCGTCCACGAGGCAATGAGATTGTTCTTCACAACGCATAGTATTTATTCCCTCAGAAGGATGGACCGCGCTGCGTATAATGTTTCTAACAAGAGTCGCTAATACCCATTTTGCATAAAGGACCTGGGAACTATTGTAAAGTATTTGCATGTAACAATGATAATCTTCACCATGTCTCCAAGACTTAAGGGGCTCTTTTTGTCATCCCTACTTTATAAATGGAAAAACCAAGGCCGGAAAATATGTGAAGGGATTTGCCCAAGACACCCCACGGGTACGTGATAGGGCTAGAAATCAAATCCAGGCAGCCCAGCTCCCAAGTTTGTCCCTAACCTCTGTATCTGGATGGCCCCCCAACCCACATTCTTTCTCCTATACCTCCACGTGCCTTCTAAATCCAAGGGGGTCCGCAAACTCTCTGTTATGGGACTTCGGTGGGCAGATGCTTGGGGCCAACATTCTGTCTGCAGGGCCTGCACAACCAGAGAGAAAGCTGCCGGCCTTCCACCCTAATCTTGTGACTCTGAATCAGGTTAACTTGTATTGGTTCCCGCCCACCTCTGCTGAAAGGGGAAAGAGGGCCTCGCTGATGACGTCACCTCCTCCCCGGCCACGCCCCTCCACCGCAGAGGGCAGTGGGGCTGCTCTCCCAAGTGCTGATAATGGGCTGAACTGTTACGTGTGAATGACTGTGGGAGGTTTCCTGTGGCTGATTATTAATAGAAGCTTAGGAAGGTGTGTGCCTTTGGCGACAGGCTGCAGGTTCCGGGTACGAGGCCAGCTTGGTCTCTTGATTCCTTGAGTCATCTGGATGATTCAGACTCTGGGCGGTCTCCCTTGACTCATCCCCTGGCGGAGGGCTTGGTTTCTCACCTCGAGGGCACCCCATTCCCAAAGCAAATTGCTGTCTGACCTCCCTCCTTGCTCCTGATGTACATTATCTGCTCCATGGACTGTAGACACTGAAGCTTCTAGTCGGCGAGACCTGGGTTCGTACCCTGGTCTAGATTGTTTAACTCTTAGAACCTCATCTTTGAAATGGTCAGGGGACATCTAAGGGGTTGTGAGGACAGCTGGAGAATCACGTAACGGCCACGCGGTGACCCAGCTCTAGGATTTGTCACTCTGAGGCTGCCACCATGCCATCAGGCTGCTACAGGGCTCGGCTGCCTCCGTGCCTTTACATATGCCTCCCCCTGGACATGGATGTATTTCCCTGGTGTCTCATCCCTTCCTTCGCATGGGCATGACAGTCCCCTGAGGAAGTCCGTATGACGCACTGCAAAGTGAAATAGTGGGATTCTTCCCTTCATCTTTCTCTGAAGGGCTCTAGGAAGAAACCTGACCACTTGGAGCTCTCTCCACCCGGCTATGAGATTATCGGACCCAACGCACGACATGGACCTTGCTGGAGTTCTTTCAGTAATGGCTGAAGCAAGTGAGGTTTTGTTCCAAGGTTCCCGGAAGGGAAGGAGGAGAACTTGAAGGTGAAAAAGGGAGACCCCTCTGCGTGGGGTGGGGGCAAGCCTAGGGGTCCTTTAGCATCAAGGACCCTTGACCCTGGCCTTTGAGGAAGACAAGGAGCTACAGTATCCTCACCCACCTTCTCTCGAGGGTCCAGATGCCTGGGTAGCAACTTTGCCTGGGAGAAAGCCTGCCCTACCCCAGTGCTGTCTTCTCTGTCACACACCCTGGGGCATCTGGGATGACACTTGGTGTGGTGTGGGGGTACCGGATGCCCCACTCTAGACTGAGGCGGAACTCCCCACAGGGCTGGCTGTTTGTAAATTGATTCCAATGAAATGAAATTTCCAGTTAGCCGCCTGTCAAGTGGTTGATAGCCCCATGTATCCCACAGCCACTGGGAAAGCCAATACTTAGCTCCATTGTGGCAGAAAGTTCTGGTGAATGGTGTTCATGATCACAGGGTGGTTCCCCAGGGAGCATCAGGAAACCAACTTTCTCCATGGTGCCTGACAACAAGTGAAGACCTCTATTGGTTTTTAGGGACGGCTTTAAGGATTTCCAAGGTTGGGTATGAAAAAAGTAGCTCAGAAAACACAGCTCTCTGCAGAGGAAGTGTGTGTGCAGGTGGTTTCCACCTGGCCTGCATGGGGATTTTGTGGCCACTTTGTTTTTTGAGGCACACGCAGGCGTCCCTCCTTCAAGGCCTTCCAGGATGCTCTTTTGAGGTGAAGTCTCCAGTGCTGTGTTTCCCTCTGGCACCCTGAGGAAGACCGAAAGAGGTCTACTTCATGTCAAAGCCTCATTTTCTCCCCTCCCCCCTTCGTCCCCTTGGCTCAGTCAGTAGCACGTGCAACTGGATCTCAGGTTCATGAGTTCAAGCCCCACATTGGGCATAGAGATTAGTTAATTTATTAAAAAAAAAAAAAAAAGCAAATTAAAGGAAAAGAAGCCTCACTTTCTATCGCAGTTTTGTCTCTTCTCTTTGCGTACTAGCTAGCCTTTCGAGAAAAACCTCTTGGTCACCAGTAAGTCCCTGGCAATCAGAGCCTGGCCAGCATATAGTAGATGCTTAATAAATGTTGACAAGATGGATAGGTGGATGGATGGATGGATGGATGGATGGATACATTGTCAGATGGCAGGCTGGCTTGGGGTAACTGATTTTGATCGCCAGCATAACTGGGTTCAAAGCTCATCACTTCCAGGAAATCTTTGCTGATTACAAGCCCCAACTCTGGGCAGAATCCTATGTGTTTAAGAGCCAGAGAACTCTCTGCAGTGATCCAAGATTTCCTCCATGCTTTCTTAGGTTCACAGAACTGGCTTTGGTGTTCCAGCTAGGAGAGCGGAGAGATCAGGGGCTCGAATCTGGGGAGGGAAGGAGGGGAAGGGAGGGGAGGCTGAAACGCAGTAGATGCAAGAGGACAAAGGCCAGGTATGTGGAGCATTTGGGGCAGATAAGCCCTTCTCTGCGCAGCATGGTGCAGGTGTTGGGGCGGCCCACTGGCCCCACGACTCACTGCTTCTCTGACGTCGGCACCCTGCCCACGCCTGCCTGGGTGCTCTGTCACGTCCTCCTCGTCGGCTGCGTCCCCCACGTATGCTGCATCCGCCTCCCGGGATGCAGGTAAGCCTCTGGCCCCGGGCCCAAGGTGTGTCTGGCAAGGCTCACCTGCTGGGCGTTGGTGACTCCGACCTCCCCCCACCAACTGCAGGAATAAAGAAATCCCTTCTGTTCACACTTGGGCACTTACTTTGTCTCTAAGCATTCCTCACTAGACGGTAGAGAGAGATCAACTGGCAGCATCATTTTATGGCGTCTTGATCTTTTGAGAAACACCGGAAGCAGCGTTCACTCGCACGTTCATCATTTCTGCACTCACCCGTTTGTCCAGAAGAATCCCCGGCTCTGAGCACTGTGTTCTTCTGCTTCAGGGAGCCCTGGAGGTCCCGGAATGCAGGAGGGAGCTCTGTCCTTGAGCTCTAGTGGGACAGGTTCACGGGCAGTAATCAGTGCAATTACAGCTTATACTTACTGAGCGCTCATTCTGCCCAGGTCCTGCTCTCAGTGCTCTTTGTATGCGAAGCTTCAGAACATTCTTACAAGGGAGATACTATTATCAGTCCAATTTTATAGATTAGGAAAATGAGCACAGAGAGGTTAAGTGAAAAAATGTCATACAGCTTATAGACGTTTGCAAGGGCTGACATAGCAAAGTGCCACAGACTGAGGGCTTCAACAACAGAAGTCGCTTTCTTGACTGTTCTGGAAGCTGCAAGTCCTAGTTCAGGGTGCCAGCAGGGTTGGTGTCTTCTGCAACCGCTCTCCTTAGCATGTAAATGTGGTCTTCTCCCTGTGTCTTCCCATGGTCTCCCTGCTGTGTGGCCGTGTCCTCACCTCCTCTTCTTATAAGGACATAGTCATAGAGGATTAGGGCCCTCCCTAAGGACCTCATTTTAACTTCATTAGCTCTTTAAACCTCTTGTCTCCAAGTAGTCACATTTTTAAGGTCCTGCGAGTGGGGACTTCAACATATGAATATGGCAAGGGGAGTACAGTGACAGAGCCAGGATTTGCACCTGGTTCATGGCCCAGGCTGCTGCATCTCCCAGAGGATTGCCAGCATGGATGACAGAGCCACAGAGATCCCCTAACCTACGTCTGGGGGATTCCCAGAGCAGGGGACTCTGGGAGGGGGTGAGAGGAAGTGATGGTTGGTGACTTCCAAGTCCCTTCCTGCCTCACAGCTCTCTAAGCCCTGGACACCCCCACATTCCCTGGGAGCTCTTAAGCTACAAAATGACCTCCTCCCATGGCCAGGGAATCTTCCCTCCCCTGGAGCAGAGCAACAGGTATGTATGTGAACAGAAGAAAAGATTCTCCTCTCCACTAAGCATCTTGCTGGGTACTGCCCCCAGGGCCCATCCAACTCAGACAATAACCCTGCAAATTAGTGATTGTTACCCCAGAAAGGAGAAATTGGAAGTCAGGTTCTCTGTGGCCCTACCTTTCCCCTATATCTCAGAGACACCTCATTAGAGAATATTTAACTGGAAGATCTGTATCAATTATGGGCTCCAAGAATACTATAGATGAAAACACTGAGGCTCTGAGAAGGGATATGGTTTACTGAAGTCACAAAATCTGTTCTAACTGGAACTTGGACACCCAATTAGACTGTGGATTTCTTGGGAGGCGGGGTGGTAGGGACTGTGTATGCCTTAATCACCCTGAATCCCCAGAATGGAGAAGCAGATGAGTCAAAGTAAGCCTTTCATACATATTTGTTTGAAGAATGAATGAATGAATGAATGAATGAACAATGAATAAATTAATTCCCAGCCCAAGGCCTTCTTTTAGCTCCAAATTATCTAAGAAAGAATGGGCTCTATTCATTTTCCTCTTCATTCCACGAAAGAGAACACCAGATTTTAGCACAAAACCAGCAAAAACATGATATTTTCCAGCTTCCTTTTTATGTGACTAAGGTTTTAGACAATACTAAGTTTTAAATAGAAGTAGTTAAAATCTAGGAAGTATGCTTAAGGAGAGGAAGCATGCACAAATAGATTTGCCTCCTTCTTAATGATGGCAAGAATGAAATGCAATGGCTGGGACTCCAGCAGCCATGATGGACCATGAGATAACCTTTTGAATGAAATGTAACAGAACAATGAGAGATGGAACCTGGGTTGTTGATACCACAGGGCAGAAATCTGACCCAGACAGGCTTAGTTTGGGAGTTTGTCTTGCCACATATCAGTTATTTCAACAGGTAGGAGATTCCTTCAATCAGCTTACCAGTTCTGGAATCTTGGGGAATAAGCCATTTAAATATCCTCTGTTCCTTCCCATCCCTAGGGCCATGACAGTGAGTGCCTTCCCATCCCTAGGGCCATGACAGTGAGTGCCTAGAGGATTTATGCCAGGTAAGCTTGATACACAAAGCTTATTTCAAGAGCACACATAGAGAAGGACATGCATTTGTCTTACATAATCTCCTGTCTACAGGTGAACAGAGAGAAGTGGAGCTCATGCTAGCTGATATCCCCTCCAGACAAAGCAAGACCTTGAAGGAAAGCTCTGCACCCTGCCTCAGCAATCACACCAAAGAGAAACGTTTCAATGTCAATGAAATGTTAAGTGACCTGGAAGCAGCAATATATTTCAGTGATTTTTATAACTGGATATTAAAATTATTTTCTATTTAAATTTCTGATAGAACCTGAGAAATTGGTTAACAAGATTGTAATAGGACACTGAAGACCATTCTAGAGTGGATAAATGACTTTCATCTCTCCTGCATGGCGGTGGATGAGAAATGGCCTACTATATTGAAAATAATTCTCAGTGTCATATCGACTAGTGATGTCTGTCCTTCATATCAACTAGTGATGTCTGTCCTGACCAGAGAGGTGAGCATATATGCATAGTTAGGGTATTTGTCACACCTGAGCTAGTTTCTTCCTATCTACTGGTTACACCTAGTAAAGCTAGACCTGGCTTCCCTGGGTGCATGTCTTCTCTAGGCAGAGCTGAAAACGAAAGATGTATTGATATGGATTTTGTGTTAGGTTACCCAGAACTGAGTACAGAAGATGAAGCTCTTTATACACATTTTTTCTGACCTCACAACAATTGCACAAGCTAGGTACGAGTATGCCCATTCTACAGATTAGGAAACATGATTTCCTTGGACCGCTAAGTGACTGTTAAGAGGCAGAGCTGGAATCTTCCGTTCGGTGCCACTGTGTTCCAATAAGGCCAACAATTACAGAAGCTTTCGTTCTCCTCTGCTCTTGCTGAATCATCCAGGCAAACTTCTCCACCCGCATTTGGCTTTGAGTCTGGGGCAAAGCCTTGGCTTTCACCATGGACAGTTGTGTGGTCCCTCTAGGGTTGGGAAACACTGTGTTTTGTCTCACACAGACCAGCTTAGGGTAGGAACACGTTTTTCACGGACTCACCTTTAGACAGTCATTTCTCTGCAAGCAGAGACAAGGCTGGGTGCTGACTCAGGAATGCTTGGATGATTTGGGGTTGTTTGTTCCAGCAGAACTGAGAGCTTGAAAACCTGCATTCTCTTCACCAGCTCCTCAGCCGTGGGCCAAGAGCTTGAGGGGCCTCAGCAGACTCATCATGGATGACCCTGAGATTTCTCTCCTCTCACTTGTATCCCAGCTTCTTTGAATTGTTTTTGTGCTAATTTTGCCAATGTTTCAATACTAAGCAAATTTGAATAGGGAGTATATTCTAATAGCTTAACAAATAAACAGTATAAAAGTGTACATGTGAAAATTTCTTATTTCCACTCCTGTCCCCCATCCATTGTGTTCCCTACCCTCCACCATAATAGCCACTTCTATTACTTTTGTGTGTATCCATTTTGAGTTTCCCAGAGAAAACACACTTGTGATGAACATATATGATTATCACCCTACTTCTAGTATGTGAAAATTAGCACACTGAATACATTGTATAATATCTTATGCCTTGTTTATTTCAAGTAACATTATATCCCAGAGCTCTTTAACACATAAAGAATGTTCTGGTGGGTTGCTGGGATGTGTGTGTGTGTGTGTGTGTGTGTGTGTGTGTGTGTGTGTGTGTGTAAGTAACATTGCATGGATTCCATTGACTGGATTACTAGATTATTTGAT
The DNA here is from genome assembly GCF_022355385.1 of Mustela nigripes. NCBI lineage: Eukaryota > Metazoa > Chordata > Mammalia > Carnivora > Mustelidae > Mustela > Mustela nigripes. The sequence continues at coordinate 189,202,072 of NC_081559.1, forward strand.
TAGTCTTCAACTTGATAGATATTAGTTATATTTCCAACATTTACTACAAATAATGCTGCAATAACATATGCCACTTAGTAACTAAGCAAGATTATTGGTTGAATAAATCCCCAGAAGTGGGACTGGCTGGTTCAAAGGACACATGCTTTTATAACTTTGCAAGTATTCCCAAAGTACCCTCCATAAACTTGTACCAGTTTACACTCTCACCAGCAATAAACCAGTTTCCACCCAAAATCACCAACAGAATTTGTAGTTAATATTTAATTTTTGAAATCTAATTGGTGAATAATGGTACTTTGGTATTGTCTTATTTGATTATCATTTGTCTGGTGTCAAGCTATACATCTTTTAAAAATATTTTTAAAAGTCATTTATGTGTTTTATTATAAACTTTCTATTGATATCTTTTGCCCATTTGGGGGGGGGTTCCTAGTCTTTTTCTTGTTTATTTCTGAGATCTTTTGACTTATTAGGAATACTAAGAGATTAAAAGTGCCCTGTGTAGGGCATGGAATGCAGAATTGAGCTAGTGGTCCCAAAAGGAATGGAGAAGGGTGGACAGAATTGGCTTGATTTGGTCGGCTGCCTGAGATGGATGAGGAAGAGGGAGATGTTAGGATGATTCCTAGGTTTCTGGCTTGAGCAGTTCTGAGCCTGGAGAAGCTATCCACAGAAATACTAGGGAGGGTTGACAGGGAGATGCTGAGCCTGGTTTCATTCAGGTTGAGTTGTCTGGGGGACACAGCCCTAGAGATATCCGGTGGGTGATTAATGACATATTTCCAGAGCAGAAGAAAAGGTCTGAGGTAGTCTGGAGGGATCAGCTTGCTGTAGGGGGACATCTGAAGACAGGCACATCTCTTCACCTTCCACAGATTAGAAACGTATTCTCCAAGACATGGTCACAGAGGTCCTGGACCAGTGGTTGTGAATTGCAGTGATTTTGCCTCTAGGAGACATTTGATAACATCTGAAGACCTTTTCAGTTGTGTCACAACAAAAGAGAGAGTACCACTGTGTCTCAACTGTGTGGAAGTCAGGGATCCTGTTAAACATCCTACCTTGTATAGGGCCACCTGCACAATGAAGAATTATCTGGTTCAAACTGTCAGTGAACTGAAGTGATCTCATAGAGCAAGAGTAAGACCTCAGTGACCAAGAACTCAGCGTGCCACCTCAGTGACTGCGTTCAGATCCTGAATCCCACTGCCTGGCTGAGCAACTTCTGGCAATTTGCTTGCTCACTGAAGCCTCAGTTTTTCCATCTTTACAATAGGCATAAACCATCCTTACCTCATTAATGTCTTAGGAGAATTAAATATAATAGTATATATTAAAAGCCTAACACACAATACATACTCAACCAATGTTAATTTTTTCTCTTTCCCTGTGAATCCTCCTGCCTCTGAAAGCTCCTTTCCGGGGCACCTGGTTGGCTTGGTCAGTTAAGCCTTTGCCTTTGGCCCAGGTCATGATCTCAGGGTCCTGGGATCAAGCCCTGTATTAGGCTCCCTGCTCTGCGGGGAGTCTGCTTCTTCCTCTCCCTCTGCCTCTCCCCTTGCTCTCGAAAGCTCTCTCTAAAATAAATGAATAAAATATTTAAACTATTTTAAAAGAAAAAGAAAAAAAAAAGAAAGCTCCTTTCCAGAGATAGTTTGGATGTGCCTGCCTTCCTCAACCAGGACATGCCACTCAGATTTCAGTTCAACTCTGAGCCACATAGTGGGGCTCCCCAGATGGCCGCTCTCCAAAGATGCCTCCCCCATCTTCTTCTTCTATCACATGAATCTGTTTTGTGTTTGCTTCATGGCAGTCGTTGCTGATGGAAGATGGTGCTTCTGCCTGTTGGTTTGTCTATTGCTTGTTTTCCACAGAGACTGAGAGGCCCGAGGAGAAGGGCCCCAGCTGTCTTTGTCACCACTGTGTTCTTTGTGCATAAAACAGAGCCTGGAACATAGTGGGCGCTCAATAAATATTTTGCATGTGAATGAAGGTAAGCAAGAAGAATTGCTCCATAGTGAAAGGAATCAAAACCGAGAGGGCACAAAGCTGTAGGCACAACCCCCCACTACTGAGAGCAAAGTGTCTTCAAAGACCAGTGGGATGGAGGGGAGGGAGGTGGCCCAGGGAGGTGGGACAAGGGGGTGGAATGTACTCTGGTCCCAGGGAGCTCAGTCCTGCTCTGGGCACCCATGGAAGCCGCAGCAGCCCCCCCCCCCCCCCCCCCCCCCCCCCCCCCCCCGCCCCCCCCCCCCCCCCCCACCCCCAGCTCTCCGGGCTTCTGCAGAAGTCACAAAGGCCCACTGAGAGAGCCCAAGCTTAGATCAGGTCTGAGGTATCGCCCCGCTGCCCAAGCACAGAGCCCCTGGGGCAGCAGACAGGGCCTTTGAAGAAGCTGCAAGAGTCACATGCTCAGGCTTCACCTGTCTCTGAAAACTTTTTGTGCAGAAGAACGGGTGATGTGGGCTTCTGCAGCCTAGAAACCAAACAAGCATGTTGTTGATGTTCTGAGTCCTTCCCTTGGTGCTCAGGAACATACCCACATCCAGACAGGGAACAGAACTTGCCCAGGGCATGTGTTAAGACAGTGGCAGGACTGGAACACCAGACAAGGCTCAAAATCAGATTGAATCATCAGGAGGCGATCTCCACGGGACTTCCTGTTCCTGCGTGTTACTTACATCCAAGCAGGACGCGTCAAAACAGCCCTTGGATGCGAGTCTTGCACTCCGTCGGGGCTCCTGAGATCTGCAGAAGTCTGAACAGGCTGTGCGGTATTTGCTGGCTGTCTGGGAGCTCTCTCCTCTGCCTGAACCCTCCTAATGAGAATTCATTTGCTCCAGAATAATTTGCCGAGAAACTCTTCCAGCCTGGAAAGTGGGGAAACAGAAGGACAAAATGCCGTCTGCGACCCTGAGAAGTTCTCCGTCTGGTGATGGAGACAAACGTGTGGGGACAGCCTTCACCCTGAGAGGCAGGGAGATGCTGACGGGGTTTCAAACAGCCTCAGAAAGCTCTATAGAGTTAGGGAAACTGAGGCAGCATTTCTAAAGAAGCTCGAGTGAAAGGCTCAAGCCCAAGTGAGAGGAGCAGACGGAATCCATGGAGGTTCTTCTCTAACTTGGAGGCTTTCACTGATGCCCTCGACCAAGCGTTCCCCTTCTCCTGCCAGGCTTGCTGGAGAAGTGGGCTGCCCTGACCACATGAAGCGAGGTGTGGCCATGTAACCAGTCTGGGCCAGTGGGGTGGGAGCAGAAAGTGGGGGCTGGTGCTTCCAAGCTGGGGCTTTAAGAGTGAAGGCACAGTTCTGTCAGCTTCTCCCTCTCCCCCTGTAAGCGGTCACACCCCTTCCTGATGGGGCGGTCCCCTCAGTGCATCAAGGCAGCGAGTGTGTGAGCTCTTACCAGTCACATCGGGCAAGTAAGAAAGAAACCTTCGTGGTTTAAAATCGCCGAGAGTTGGGGTTTTCCTGCCACGCAGTCTAGGGCAGCCTGAGCAATACAAACCAAACCCATATGACTTCACTCCCAAAGTCCGGGGCTTCACCACGAGGAATTTCTTCTGCCTGAGTAAGCGTTGATGCATTCCACTGTCTTAGTCAGGCTTGGCCAGAATATGCCACAATGACAATAATTCCTGATGTCTCGGGAGCTTCACATAAGCATTGATTTCTTGCTCCAATCAGAGTCAGATCCAGGTCGGGCAGCCCTGCTCCATGTAGGACAGGGGCCATCGGGGGCACGTGGGCTGCAAGGCACATGTCAAGGAGGAAAGGGAGGGAGCATCTGACTTCAAACGGACGCCCAGTCACTTTTGCTCACAGCCTATCGACCAGAGATGAGATATTCGGTCCCAAACCTCCCTGAAAGGACCACATAGCTAACCGCAGCTGCACGGTGTTACCATTAGCCCATGCTTCTTCCAACGCGGTAGTAGGACGTACGAAATGCTTACTGCTCTGAGGGACTCATAAAAGCCATCTTATGAGACACGTGTGCTGACGTTCTTAATCCTTACTGCAGCCCTCTGAGGTCGGTCACCTCATGATCCCATGAACCGCTGACAGAGCCAGGAAGAGGGAAGCTGAAGAAACTTCTAGACCAGGATGCTCGCCAGGAAGGCTTGGGTTTGAGTGCAGGCAGCCTGGCCACGGGTGTGTTCGGTCCCTGGACCATTAACACGGATTGCAGGGACGGAGTGTTTGATGACCTTGACGTATGCCATTCTCCTTCCATGGCAGGTGTGCATCCCGAAAGGGAAGAGAGGATTGTAGGCATAGACTCTTTGATAAGAATTGTGCAAAAGTGAATCGCTGGTATGATGGCCTTTCCTGTGTGTTTCAGGGGGAGAAAGCTGCGAGGTGGGAGCCACCTGTCCTTCGAGGACTAGGAGACTCTTTGAGGACGGTGGCATTTTATGGAGCACTGAGTACGTGCCAGGCACACAGCTGTGGTCCTTCCCTGGCTACCAGGTAGGATGCCAAATGCTCTTGGAACATGCTCAAAACAGAGGGCATAGCCTGGAATTGGAATCAGAAGACCTGGCTTTGAGTCCCAAGAAGCTGTGGGACTAACCTCTCTGTGCCTCTGTGCGTCTAAGCCTATAATAGCCATCATATTACCTTGCCCATTGAGGTGCAGAATGTCAAAGTGCTCTGCAAAGTCTGGGCAAAGCACACAGGGCCTGCTCCCTGCTCCCCTTCCCTCCCCCTGCCTGCCTCTCAGGGGTGGTCTTGGCTCCGGGGTTACTGAAGCCCTCTTCTCAAGCCCTGGAACCATCAGACTGCCTTCCTAAGATGAGGTAGAACAAGGTTCAGGCTGGTTCCTTCCAGTGAGTAAAGAACAGCAGGATCTGTGCATACAAACGTTCCCGCATGAAGGAGAAATGCCAGGGTCTCACTAATGCAGGACAGACTTCTCCAACAAGGGAAGGGTGGTTGCTTTACACATCTCTCTCCCGTGATCGCATAGCAATCCAGTGATGTGTCAGGAATGCACACACTCTGACCTATTCCATTTCTCAGGGAGGTAAACTAAGGAGGTCCATGGCTGGAGGAGGAGTCCAGAGGCCTCCATCTGATGCCACACTCTCTGCCGGCTCACCTGCGCCGTCTCCTGGTTCCCTCCTCAGCTGAGGACATCACCCTCCACTCTGACTTGTGAGCATTTCCCACTGGCCGGAACCTTAGCTAAAGAAACAGGGGACCCCCAGGTTTCAGGTCTCAGCCTTGCGAGGCGCCACAGGGATTTAGCAGCTGGGCTCTCCCAGTGGGCGCCCTCATCCCTCACCGGGAGAGCTCAGCTCTAGGCCTCTCTTCTTCCAGGGCTGCTGCCCCAGGGCACCGGCCAGCCAGGCAGCCCCACGGCGCATGGACCTAGTGGCCTTCCTGTAACTTTCTCAATGTTTCATCAGCTTTCCTGTGGGTGAGTCAGGCCTGAGGAAGCTACTGTGAGAAGCTGCTGTGAGAAGAGCTCCAGGTCGGCATCCCCGGAGGCCTCCCCGCCTGACTGCCGCATGTGTGGGAGCCCTTGCTCCACCTCCCGGGCTGCGGACCCACCCTGAGTCTGGGCTTGGTCAGGGGCTGGTGACCCCCGGGTTACCTTGGCAGCTGTGGGCTTGGTCTCAGGGGCTCGGTCACCCCTGCTTCAGACCAGCAAAATAGAGCTCCCCTGTGTGCACAGTACGGAGTGGGGATATCCATTTATTCCTCATTTACGCCTTTACCTGCTTAGCCCGTGATGTGGAGGCCGACTCTGTGCTGGATACAGAGAATCCAGGGGCACTTGGAGAACCGGTGTTTGCCCTGATGTCCGTGTACAGCGACCAGAGGAGGCAGGTGATACCACTAGGTGATAGGAAGAGCCACGGGAGCTCCAAGGGAGCCAGAGTGAGAGGTTGGGCCCGCAGAGGACTTAGCACCTCTGGGAGAGGTCCAGAGGAGGCCTCTGATCAGCTCTGTGATCTGCCTTTCAGGGCAGGGAGGAACCCGCCAGGGCCAGAAGCATCACCTGTGTGTGGGGTGGCCATGAGGAAGAGGCAGGGCTGAGCAGGGTCTGGAGGCAGAGTGCTGGGCTGACCAGGAGCCCGGGGCCCCATCCCGGGTGAGGAGAAGCCTCGAGATCTACGGTGGGGCAGCAGGGAGAGCCTTCTGACTGCTGGGCAAAGGTGTGGGGGTAAGGTTGGAAATGAGGGTACCAGTCCCCACCTCAGGTGGGCGGGGCCCCTGGAGGGAAGGTACAGAGCAGAGAGCACTGGAGAAGGATTTACTGGTATGCCCGCCAGCCCCCACCTGGGTGCAGAACAGGGACTCAGTAAACATCAGCTCTCCTTTCCACGGACCCCGAGCCTGATGAACCCCCACATCCCCTCACTCCCCACCCCCAACTCTCCCCTGCCCCCAGCACAGCCCATGCATACAGTAGGTACTCATGGGCATTTGTGGCCACTTACTAAACACCTCTTATCTGTGTGACCTCAAGGCAGTGCCTCAGTTTCCTTATCTGTAAGATGGGCCTGATAGAAAAACAAGCCTCCTAGGGTTTTGTGAGCATTCAGTGAGTTACTATAGCAGAAGCGCTTAGAACAGTCCGTGACACATAGTAAAAAGTAGGCAAATCGTGCTAATCTGTACTATCACCATGTACCTCTTTCCACTGGCATGTAGCACGTTCTAGTTGGTGTGCGCTACCATCCCCTGCACGGTTCACTCATTTACTATAAGACAAAGATTCCCCCAGACCCCACCCTGCTGAAAAATCTCATCCCAGACATCCACAAGTAAAACAGTTTTCTCTAATGATCGAAGCCTGGAACCCACTTCCATTTGACGTAGACACTCGAGGGGGTTTTGCATGGCTTTCACATTCCCTGCATTTTCTAGAATGCCACTACGGGGCAAATCAAGGGATGTTGGCTCTGGGGTTTTTCCAAGAATTGTTCACTGTTTTGGAAAATCACATCACTCACAGAAGTGCTTTGAGTCACCAGCAAAACACACCCATGTCGGTCTGTATTTGTAATTGTATTCATGGTGATTTTTTATTTATAGGTGTAGGTGATCTGACTGCTTGTTATGGTTTTCCATGGACGCAGGCACGGATATCTGCAGACTGAAGTCCGCGTGGGTGTGCTACCGATGGTCTTCCTTTTATTCCTCCTTTGTGTTAAAGTAGGAGCATCACATGTTTTGTTTTTCTTTTTTTAATTGTATGAGTGAGCAGACCATGATTTTGATTTCCAGATAGGGCCAGATACTTACTTTTAGAGGGGGGCACAGAGTCCTTTGCATAGGTCAGGAAGAGGAACTGTTTTCTAGAGTGTCACAGTGGAATTTTAGGCATGCAAACACTGCTTAGGGAAGTTACTCCATGTCCCTCCAATAATTCCTCCCTGGCTTTCTGCTCTATATTTTCCTCTGGCATCTAAGATACAGGCAATCGCCATGTGTCTTTGCCCTCTAGTTTCTGGAAGTAAGTTTTACTGCTTTTATGGATATGGGTGGCATGTGGGAGAGACGCAGGGCTGGAGGGTGGACGGTCCCGGTTTGAATTGTCTTCTTTGGCTCATGTCAGGACACCGCACTTCTTTGGGCCTGTTTCCTCATCTGTAAAATTGAGAATTAATAGTCCCATCTCTGAGGGGTGGAGAGTTTTGAGATCTCTAAAGATCCGCTGGAACACAGGACCCCATGCCCCAGACAGCGAGGCCACAGACCCTGGAGAGAAGAATCAGGCCTTGCCCAGAGAGGAAGGCATGCTGGGAGGACCTCGGGACTGGCTCTGTCCACCAGCTGGCCCCAGCCTCAAAGTCTGATCTCTGACCCTCAGTTTCCCCGTCTGCAGGGTACAGAAGCAGAACTCACCAGATGTGTTCTGAGGCCCGTTGGTCCCCAGAAGCCCGGTGATGTTAATTTAAACATATTCACAGAAAGGGGAAATTCCTTTACTCAGAAATAATCTCTATCTTAATCATGGGCAGACATTAAACCCTTCATATTCCACAGGTCTAGAAATAGCCTTGGAAGGAAAACATTCTTCCTGGAGAGGAAGGTGGCAGCAGTCATTTCCATATGCCGTGTGAGCTCCCAGGCAGGGGCCACTGTGTTTGGAACTGTAAGCCAAGGGCCACAGTCAGACACTGGGTTGGCATCGGACCATCCATTCTGTCATTCAATTAGCACCTTCCCTGAGCCAGGTGTCTCAGGTTACCCCAGGTCAGGGAGGAGGTAGGTACAGAGGAAAGCTAAGCCCAGACTTGTGTGCTAACTGTGATGGCCTAAGGTAGCCCAGAGAGCTATGGGAAGCACAGAGCCTGGCCGCCTAGCCCCACCAGGCAGGCAGCTATGAGGGGACACGATCCTTGAGCTAGCTCTTCTCGACAAAGGAAAGGATTGGAGGACATGGTATTTCCAGGTAGTGGGAACAGCCTGGGCAAAAGCACAGATGTGGGAGAAAACATGACATGCTTTGGGACTGGTTAGGGACCGCATTCATTGGGCACAAAGTATGGGATTTGGAAAATCTAGAATTGGGTCTGTTGGGTAGATGGGGGCTAGCTGGGTCCTCATATGCCACATAAGGAGTTTTGATTGCCCTTTCGGTAACTGGGAACCACTGAAGGGTTATGGGCTGGAAGAAGACAGAGGCAGACATGTGTTTTTCCAAAAGGGCTTGGTGTCTTGTGTGATGGCAGCACCAGAGCAGAGAGATAATTGGTGATCTCGTAGAAAGGGAGAGATGAAGACTGATCTGAGACCGTGGTCAGAGGAACCAGTAAGGGGACTGGGCTGAGGGAGTCCAGAGGGGCAGGAGAGAAAGTGTTGCGAGGCTGGAGATGGCTGTTGTCCACAGGTGTCCGGGTGGAGAACTTTCATCCACATGCTTGGAGTGTAGAGCTCAGGCTTATGATGAGGATGAGTTTTCTGTGGGTGGCACTGGTGAGGGGCAGTGTCCCTAGAATCTTTGCACCAATCCTAAGAGTTGGATGCTTCTGGGATGCTGGCTCTTCAGAGAGAGAAAGTGACTTGCCCAGGTTCACATATCCAGGAATCGAGCCATGATTACTGGAGCCCTGTTAACTGGGACCCTGAATAACAAAAGTTTGAGAGGTCCAACCAGAGCCTCTCAGCCACCTGCCATTCTATCCCTGAAATGTGTGTCAGCATCTAAGAAAGAGTATGGGCTGTCCTTCCAAGAGCCCACCTGGATGGGCTCAGGAGCATCTCCAGCTACCCTGGGAGAGAAGACACAAAGCCCATCACCCTGCACAGAAGGGTCTTTGATTGAGAAAAGCTTCCTGCTCTCTTGGGTAGCGGGGCGGGGTTGGTGGGGGGAGGAGGAGAGGTGTGTTTCTTTCTGTGATGAGCTATAAGATGCCTCCTATGTTCTGCCCAATCTGGATGCCTCCCTCTCTCTCTTCCCTTTGGCTTGTGAATTTTCCATTCCTGCCAAGTAGGTCAGTTGATTTGGAAACAGTATTGTTTGTGTGGTTGGATGCCAACATTCATGTCTGGCCGTCCTCACCTGGCACGGGTTCCTAGGGCCTCTCAAAGCCTGGTTCAGATGGCCCCTCCTTCCCGAAGCCCCTCCCTGGCTGGCTGCTCCCCTCCACAGCTCTACAACAGCACTCAGCTGACCAAGGGTGTCCCTATCCCTTGAGCCCCCCAGCAGTGTTGACTTGGTGCCCAGTACCCAGTGCCTGGTGCCACAGGTCGCCCCCTAGACTCGAATCCAGTCCTTGGTGTCTTCCTACCTGGGATCTGACAACCACCAAATTATTGAATGAATCAACCAACAAGCAGATCGATTTGTGAGTGAATTTCAAAAACCCCATAAGTTACTCTAGTGAAAGCACTTTGATTCATGTTAAAGGTTTTTATTACCATATTTTTACAAAACATACACACCAGATACCAGAAACTGGTATCATGCCTATTTGAGTTCATCCTGGCTGTTGTAAGCAAAACACAAGAGACTGAGGTTTAAACAAAAAACATTTATTTCTTACAGTTCTGGCAGCTGTGAGTTCAAGATCAAGGCCCTGGGTGATCTGCTGTCTGGTAGCAGCCCGCTTCCTGGCTCCCTGATGCTGGAAGGGGAGTCCTCACAGGGTCAGAGGCGTGAAGGGTCTCTCTATAAGGGGGTCTTCTTTATAAGGACACTCTAAGCTCCACCCTCATAACCTAATTGCCCCCCAAAGCCCCACCTCCCAATATCATCACATTGCGGGAGCGGGGGTGGGGGGGAGGAGGTGGGGGTGGGAGTTAGAATGTCAACCTATGAACTTGGGGGGACATGAACTTTCGGTCCCTAACAGTGCCCAAAGGGCATAATATGAAAAGTGAGTCTTTCTTCCAGCTCTAAAGACCACTCCCCAGAAGTTCCCGCTCACACAATGGTTGTTTATGTTTTTTAAAGTTTCCCTTTTATATGCTTTACACAATTGGGGGCGTGAGGTACAAATTGTTCGGTGAGAGGATAAACACGTTTTTAAAAATAAATAGAATAAAGAGCAATATTTTAAAAATTTCTTTTAACAATACCATTCTCTAGTCAGTTACAGAGTTCCGCATAATGGATACGTAATAATTGATTTAACGGAGCTTCTCCTGGAAGACAAGCACGATACACCAATTACGATGCTCTCTCCTGGGCACCTGTTTGACTTTGTCCTCACCTGCACTACGTACGAGTTTATTCCTTTTTGGACCTAATTATTAGTTGACTTCTGGATGAAAGAGGTGGGTTTGTCGATGTGGATTCATCTGATCATATTGTGTTATATTTAGTAATGAATATTTCTATTTATTTTTCTCCAAAAGCTGTGGAAACACTCCTCAACCAGGGACTGGAACATGCATCATTTCTTCTCCCCATGTGGTGCTCAGTAGACCTGTGAATGCGAACGTACCTGAAAAATACATTTACGTGAATGAGTAGATGAATGTCCGGATGGCCAAACCCCATGACACGAGGCAGGAAGGGCTGGCAAATACTTTCTGATGCAAGGTCACTGGCTTAAAAACCAAGGTCATGAGGCTATCATCTCATGCACTGTATTCCAACAAATCAATGCAACCCTTTGTTTAATCCACTTTTAGTCTTTTACTAATTTAAAAAACGTTGTACACATTTTGTGAGTATTTCCTTCCTAAAAAGTTCTGGAAAGATCTACGTGTGGAATTGCTAACTCAAAAGCATTAGTATTTTGAGAGATTTTTGATACACTGTATCAACACTTCGCTCCAGAAGCTTTACAGAGATTTTCATTCCCACAGTGGTCTATGAATCCTGCCAATGCCCTCTTCCTCCCATGGGCTGGGAAAACTTAGGTGAAATTAAAAAGGGTATTTCTTCAATGGCAGGTAGAGTGAATACATTTTTTGATGTCTGAGGCCATTTGTATTTATTATTTTGCTCTTTATTTATTCTTAGGCATAGGCGATTTTTCTGTTGGGATTTTGTTTAATGTCTTATTGTGGCAGAATGTTACTTTGGCATTTCCAATGACCCGGGGCCCCTGGTACTCGTGCCTGTGCTCCTCTTCCTCCTTGAGTATGGGCTACTTGTGTGACCTACTTTAATAGATAGAAGAAGGTAGAAGCATCGCTGGGATGGTTCCAGGACTCAGCCGTCAGAGAGCCTAGCCTCTCCTGCCTGTGCTCCCTTGGAAGCCAGCAGTCAAGAACTGGTGATACTCCCATGCGGCCAGAGGCCCAGTCTAGCCTCATAGAGAATCCTCAGGAAGGAAACTGAAGATACACCAAACAGCTCTGGCTGAGCTCCCACTGGTGACCAGCTTGCTGAGCAGAGGACTTGGCTGTGCCAAGCCCTGTCCAGCCATAGAATCACCAGCAAATGCCTCAGATGATTGTTTTCCCAGGATACTAGTTTGGGGTAGTTTGTCCTATCCCAATAGAAAACCCCAACGCTTACTCTTTGTGTGAAGTCAACAGATCAAAGCCTCTGTATTGATGATATTAAGGGTCAGAATTTAATTTTCATGGTTCATTCATTCCCCCAGAGTTGGTTTGGCTTCTCATTAGAGCTGATTGATTTAGTCAGATCTATTCCTTCTTCTCTGCACAGTTTCAGCTTTTGAGGTCATGGGTAAAGCTCTTCCTCATCCCAATTAAGTACAATAATATTCAGCTTGATTTCTGCTGTTGTTTCAAGTGTGTGCGTATGTGTGTGTGTGTTTATATGTGATCCTGAAAGCTTCTATCAATCCAGAATGGACACTGAGCCAGGGCAGGGTGGAGGAAAAAGTCTGTGGGCACCCAGGGTTCTTCCTGGACCTGAAGGGGTTGGGGGAAGACAGTGGGGTGGGGAGGGAGGCAGCACTCTTGGCTGGAGGCAGGAGCAGTAGGTGACACAGGTGTGTGGGGTCAAGAGAAATCCAGATGCCCTCACCTGCCGGCTTTGGCGTCCTCTGGCTTCCCTCGGATACAGAGATAGAGCCTTATCAGCAGTGCACGCCATCTGCTCAGACCCTCCCGGGCCCCCAAGGCACGTGCCACCGGTTATCTCTGAGAGGTTCACAAAAACCGTTTCACTAACACCACTAGCCAGAGGAAGATCTGAAAACGGCTGAGTTCAGGCCCAGCTGGGAGCCAGCTGCAGGCAGAGGAGGAAGCAGTGGGTATGTCCAGGGTGCGGGTCGTCCTCCAGGACATCTGGCTTGCTCTAGACAAACAGCCAATGTCAGGAATCACGTGCCGACAAAAACAAACAAACAAACCATAAAAATACAGGTGCAGGCAGGAGACACACCTCTTGGTTAAGAGAGTTTTCAAATGTGTCCTATACAAAACGCTACATGAATCTCCATTGGAGGCTGCGACTGCATTCTGATTTGGGGGAAAGAACTGCTATAAAAATTATTTAAAGGACCATTCTGGACATTTGAATATGGACTGAGTATTAAATTATATTAGGAATTCATCATTCATTTTCTCATGCAACATCTAGAGAGTGGTTATGTGAGATGATGCCCTTATTTTTGGAGACAATTGTTGGAGCATTGAGGAGTGAGTGATCACGGTGTCTGTACTTTACTTTCAAATGTTCCAGCAAATAAAAGCAAAAATGTAACTAAAATGTGAACACTATCGAATCTTAGGAAGTAGGTGTTAAGAATGACCATTGTAGTGGTCTCAAAAATAAAATGAAATGGGGCACCTGGGCGGCTCAGGCAGTTGAATGTTCTGCCTTCGGCTAGAGTCTCTGGACCCCGGGATCGAGCCCCGCATTAGTCTCCCTGCTCCGCAGGGAGCCTGTGTCTCCTTTTCCCTCTGCCCCTCCCCCTGCTTGTGCTCTCTCCTCTCTCTCTCGAGTAAATAAACGAAATCTTTAAAAATAATAAAATAAAATAATACAGAATAGAATAAAATAAAATGCAGGCATGGTGCCAAGGACAATGAGCTATAATGCCTTTCTTTGGTTCCTCTCTTGGTATTTTATTACAATCCTTAAGTCTGTCTCAGTGCTTCCCCAGCCCCGTGCAGAGCTGCATTTCCAAGCGGAGTGGTGGCAGCGTTTTCAAGGTCTGTGCACGGCAAGGACAGGTTTCTCCTCCGTGGGGCCGGACTCTGGGTCTTGTGTATCCAAGAAACTCCTCCAGGGTGGCCTCCCATACAACTCCCTGAAAGAAACTCCTTGAAAGCTGGCATCTGCCATTCTGCGAGCCTGGTCAGCTCATGCCCAGGGAGAGCTCAATGAAAGGACAAGACATAGCGATGCTCCTTCTCCCCCCTCCCCCCAGCCCCCCTCGTGCGAGGCGTGTGCACCCAGGTGGGGCCATGTGACTTCTCTGGCCCCCCTCCCCTGCCCTGCCTAGCTGTCTGGTTCACCGATCCCTGTGTCATGCATTCGAGCCTGGCGATCGTTGTCTAGGGCGTGACTTAGAAAGTCGGGCACGGATCACTATTGATGGGTAAAGACCAAAAGCATTTCCCCCATGGGGCTGGGAAGGTCATTGTCATTTCATTTACTCACTCATCCACTTATTCGTTTATTTAAGAAGCCAGCTCTGATCAAACGCAGCTGACCTGGGGGTTGGAAGATCAATGGAGTCCGGTTCTGGCCCTGGGGGTGCTCACCACCATCACCAGCAAAGGCTGCGGTACAGCCTGTTCCGCCATATGCCTTTAGAGGTAAGCGTGGCATGGCGGCAAGGGGAGGAGGTGATTGACACCACCAACGACGAGGAAAGGGGGAGGCTAGAGGCAGGGGGCAGGGGGCAGGGGGCAGGCAGAGGGACGTAGGGAGGGTACCACTGACAGTGATGCTGGTCTCCAGCAAGGTTCTTACTGGTGACAATGCAGAATAAGCATCTTCTTCCTTCCTTCTCCCAGCGACCCAGAGAAGAAGGCCTGATGGTCATCCTTCATTGTACGGTCAGGACATCAAGGTTGGGAGACGACCCACACCCAAGCCCGACCCCTACCAGCGGCCTCCACAGAGAAGGGCAGATGTAGCCGAGGCAGAAATGCCAAGGTTAAGAAGCAGGAGCACAGGGCTCCTGGGTGGCTCAATGGATTAAGCCGCTGCCTTCAGCTCAGGTCATGATCTCAGGGTCCTGGGATCGAGTCCCACATGGGCCTCTCTGCTCAGCAGGGAGTCTGCTTCCCTCTCTCTCTCTCTGCCTGCCTCTCCATCTACTTGTGATTTCTCTCTGTCAAATAAAAAAAATAAATAAATAAAATCTTAAAAAAAAAAAAGAAGAAGCAGGAGCACAGGAGACCTGCCATGAGCTCATGGAGCAGGCTGTGAGGGGGCAGCATTGAGACCAACTGGGCTCAGGCCACAAACCCCTGAGCTCTTTTTGCCAGGGTACAGACTATGCCGAGAGAGGTCAGGGAATTGCCCAGATGCACTTGGCCCAGTGGCAGAACGGGAATGCAGACCCACACGATCAGCAGGAGGACTCCAGCTCTTTCCCCTGCCAGGTGGCCTGAGGCCCTGGCTGACCTTGGTCCTGAGTGGAGCCAAGGTCAGCTGGCCAGTGAGGTGGGGCGTATAGGAGGGAGGGAGCAAGTGTCCACGGATCTGTCTTCCCGGTAAATAAAAAAACCAGATAGCAAAGTACTGCCTAAGCCCGAAACCCACATGTTCCCAAGGCCATGTCCACGGCTCTGGAGAGGAGCCGAAGGAGGCAAATATTGAACCAGGGAGGAGACAGGTCTGGCCTGTGCTTCCCAAGGCCTGCACAGCTCTGCACACGAGTGTGTGCTGGCCCCAGGCCCTCCTTCAAAGTGCTGTGTGAGGTTCCTTCCCAGGGCCACCCCACCGTCATGGTCTCCGGGTGCTTCTAGGTAGTTCCCAGACGGGCAGCACCAAGCTCCCTCGGGTTCCGGATCCTCAGCACAGGTCGGCTAAGGCGCAGGCATTGCCTGTCCTCAGAAGATCAGAAATGAGTACATGCCAAGTTCAATGTTTCTTCCTTTACAGAGGGAGACACTGAGGCCAGAGAAGGGAAACCAGGTCCTCGAGTCCCAGCAGCAGAAGAGGAATGAACATTCAGTCTTCTGATACCCAAGTGTGGGCCTCGGCGCCCCTGCCTCCCTCCACTCAGGCTTTCAAGCCCAGGCCGGAGGCTTTGACAGCAGATGCGGATTCTCTCCATCCTGCGGGCTGGAAGTCCGAGATGGAGGCTGACTTGGTTCCTGGTGGGAGCCACTTCCTAGGTCACTCCTGGCTGCAGGCCTGTGCTCCCCACCCCACCCCAAGCCCTGCTCCCCATCCTCCATTCCAGGCCTCTGCACACCTCACCGGCCTTCCTTCCCATTCCGCTCTGCCTTCCCGGCCCTGCCACCCCCACCCCGGATTCCCTGGTTGCCTCAGCGGGAGACCCCACAGGATCGCCCAGGGGGCCCCCTATCCCGGGGTGTGAACCTCATGGAGATGAGGGCAGGGGTCCCCTAGCATCACTTCCTGAGTTATGTACTCAAGGCATTAAATAAAACCAAATTGTGGAAGAGGGAAATATCCCCCAAGTTAACCCTTAAATGCTCCTGGTTCCATCAAGGAGCACATCTTCAATATTTCGCTTTAATGCCGACGCTTCCTTACTTTTCCCTGGAAAGGAGAGGGCATCCTCTGTGCTCAAGTCCCTCCGGGGCAGGATTTAGAACCTCCAAGTGCTCTGGGCTGTGCCCGTTTTTACCAGAGACTTCAGTTCTTGAACCAGCAGCAAACGGCTTCTCCTTAGACCAGGGCTGCAATGTTTGCCTTCACTGGGTTTGTATTTCAGTTTCTATAAGGGCTTCCCTTACATTGAAAAACCTGACGAAGTAATACATTGTGCAAAATGTGTTTGCATTATGGCAAAAATCGTAAATGTAATATGCCAAGGACTGCCATTGGTAAATATTACAGGGACACAAACATGAGCCCGGGCAGGGAAAAGAAGGGGACACCAGCTGCCAGGCAGCCAGCGTGTGGCAGGACACCTGTCACGTGTCTTAAGTGCCTGTGATGCATCAGCACTGTACAAACTTGGTTACTCTTCACCGGCCTGCGAAACGCTACTTTCCCTGTTATGGTTTTGAAGGCTGGGTTTCAGAGAGGCTAAGTGACTTTCCCAAGGTCACACAGCTCACTGAGGTAGAGGCAGGACTGCCGCTTTGTTCCCCCTGGCCTGTACTGTCCCCCTACCCCAGCCCGAAGCCTCCCGTCCCCTATCTCCCCTCTCCCCTCCCCTGCGCATCTCAGGGGAGCTGGGATGTGAGCTTGTAAGCCCTGAGCTGACCTCTCTGAGAGTCTCTCCCCAGTACTAGTGGTGACTCTCACCACACCGTCTCCGCATAAAGTGTGGGATTCTCCTTTGTGCTGACCAGCATGGGAACACCGCTTTGTCTCCCTCAACCACACAGGACTATTTTCTCCTGCAAGATCCATGCCTGGCCATCTGGAATTCTTGAACCTAGGAGCCTGCGCTTGGGGCCTGGGACCTTATTTATACGAACGCGATCTTGCACACAGCCTTGTGCACTATCCCATTTTAAACCCGAGTATCCTGACACCTAGAAGTTTCCATCACTTACCCACACTCACCCAGCTGAAAAGGGAAAAAGCTGACATTCCAATTCAGATTCATCTATAGCACCAAAGTTGACATCGATCCCTCTGCTCTTGAACCCCAATTTCAGAGAAGCTTCTATCTCCCATCTCCCAGGATTCATGTGATAGCCCAAGTCCCTAATCTCTGGCCCTCTCCTGGGACAGGAGCATCAGCCACTCGATGCATGGGTACTGGGCACCCCTTCTCACAAAGAGTTCCTGGGGAGAGGTAGGAGAGGGGCAGGGAGGGGTGGCAGGTGCGCCTGGTGCCTCTCTAGAGAGGTCCTGCCACTGGGGCATGCAGACCTTGGTCTCAGCGGGGAGAACAGAAGGAAGAGTCTGGGCAGGGAAAGCAGAAACCTTCATTATGGACCACACACTAACTCCCAGTGACTTCGGGCAAGCTGTAGCATCTCAGTGTACTCATCTGTGCCATGGGGATGGATGTTAGGAATTATGCACTCATGGGCTTTATATGGCCCACAAACACATTTATCTGTTCCTTTCTTCCTTGTCCTTCCCACTTTTTTTTTTCTTTCTCTTTCATCATATTTTGGTTTTGCTTTTATTTTGCTTGGGGCATGTGGGTGTGCACAAGGACACAGGTGCACACACACATGCACGGCAACAAGACCTCTTCCTGTTAATATGCAGAGTGGGCCCCTGGTTTCTGTGGTTTGCCCCTGGGGGATCCAGACACCAGGAGCTATTGCCCAGGCCTGGAAGGACCAGAGGTCCCTTTCCTGGGGACAGCCTCAGCAACAGCTAACCCCACACGTGGACGCCCTGGGGTGGAGTCCAGAATGCATTGTTTTGCTCTGTAATTAACACACAGTGTTCATCTTCAGGGCCTGACTTGGAAACAAGTGCCAAGAGCATTCCTAAGGGGTCAGAAGGAAGTGTTTATTGCCAGACTGTACAAGAAACTTCCTCCAGTCAGCCCTTGGGTCATGTATAAACCCTTGAGCAGGGCATTCAAGACTGAGTACTTGGCAAACCTTCATTAGCACCTACTGTGTGCTACGCCCTAGCCTGGCCTACAGACTCAGAGACATGGATTAGATGAGATCCCTGTCCTTGGAGAGCTCCTGACGTGTGGGGGAGGGGGGCATATTTATAAAGGGACAACCCAGGGGCTAAGAACAGTGACAGTGATGAGCACCAGACTTAAGGGGAGAGGGGGCAGGGACAGTCAGCAGCCTGGGTGGGGAGTCCTGTGGTTGAGTCAAGAGTCTACCCACCCTTTAGTCCAGGGGATGTAGTGGAAGGAGTCATTGACTTCTCCTAGAGGGCCAGTGGTGAGTGTCTTCTTTTGAAATCAATTCTTTCTCTTTTTGACTGCAAGAATTCATTCTTTTTTTTTTTTTTTCCCAAAAAAATGTTAAGTGCTATGGAATGTGTGCGTTCAACAATAAATACTCTTCAGATATAGCCATGACCCATGTTGGCTGAGTGCATTTCTCCAGCCTTTCTTCCAGGCGTCAACATAATGAAGGACCCAGGGGCTCACTGCTCTCCAGGCCAGCAAAGAAAGCCTCATGTAGATTTACTTGTTTAATCCTCAACACCTTCAGGAGGAAAACTCTATCAGCAGGTCTGTTTTCAGTGCAGGGAAACTGAACATGGCAACAGGGAGAAAGTGGCAAGACCAGGACCCCTGATGCTGGGTCTGAGCCCTTAACCCTCAGACACAGTAAGCCAAGGGACCTGTGTTTTATCACCCACTCAGGCCAGTGTCCGGGATGAGGGATTCCACCCTACTCTCTGTTGCCTTCGACATCGTGATTAAATATTTCCACCTGCAAGGAAACATGGTTCACCCAGTCTCCCAGAGTACAAAATGTCCTACACTTGAAGTAGATCTCATGAACTTTCACTGTTATTACAAGTCAATCTACCACCCTCACTCCAAGGCCTGTGTGGTCTTTCAAATGTGAGCCACACCATCATTGATCCGATCAATCTCCTCTGTTCTGGGCAGGTGCCAACATTCTTCCCTTATGAACAATGCTGCCACAGAGACCTTCTCAGAGGCTGATGAGCATTTCGGCCAGATCGGTTCCTAGAAGAGAGCCCGCCAGGTCAACCAGGCAGACATGCAGCCCAGCCAGGCCTGCAGGGCTGTTTACTGGAAAGAATGCTCACTTCCATCCGCTGCAGGAAGAAGGTCTGAGCTGGCTGAGTTCACATGGTTTTTCCCATTATGGCTGGTGGCAGAGCTACCTTTCCCAGCCCCCATACACTTTGCATTTTAATCTGTGCTCTTAAATGGCCTTGAGAAGGTCACGATTAAAAAAAAAAATCGGTGATGCAAATAACAAAAGTCTCGGGGTCAGCAGCCGTCATTGCCAGGAGGACAAGCTTGTTGCTCGGCGGCCCTTGTGCAGAAGTTACGTGAAGCTGCTCCTTCTTCCTAGAGGCCCCGTGCCAGCACACACAGCCCAAAGAGCAGAATTCAGGCCAGATTTCAGCCTCCACTGGTACAGGGCACAGCCTGAGCAACCTCAGACATCATTCTAGTTAGGACAGGAAGCTGGATTCAGGCTGCGCAGATTCAAATCCAACTTTAAATCCTATTAATCATGTGCCCTTGGACAAGCTACTTAAACTCTGCCTGTCAATTTCCCAGTGTGAAATAGAAGCTGATCATCATAATAGTGTCTCCCCTACAGGCAACAGCAGTGAGGATTTAGGTGAAAGATCTAAAACCCTCAAGGCACATACAGGTTAGTATCAATAGATGTTTGCTAACAAGCAGTTAGTAATCCCCCGGGCAGTTGTTCAAGCCAAACCATTCCCCGACAAGACTCTGTTTCTCTCTACTACAAAGGCTCCCTTTTGGCCTTTCAGGCAGTGCATTTAATGGGAAGATGCTGGCTTTGGGAACTGGAGGAAAGGGGGCTGGAATCCTCATTCTCCCCCCGCCCTCTGTGTGACTTTAAGCCATTCTGGTTTCTATCTGATCCGCATGCTTCAGAGTTCTGGCTCTACTTTCGCAAAACTTAGCATTGTACCTAGTCAAAAGGGGTACTACAGATTGGTTCCTCTACCAATTCAGGGGCTCCAGTAGAGAGTGGAAAGTGGGGGGCTAGGGGCCGGGGTGGGGAGGGATGTGCGGAAGAATCTAGAAAGGAGCACACCCGAAGCCCACCACAGAGTCATCCTGACACCGAATGGCAGATACCAGCACAGCAGGGCCCAACACCCCCTCCCCTCCAAACCCACTCACCCTTCAAGACAGAACCTTGTGTCACCTCTTGCTGGAAGCTTGCATGTTTTCTCCAGACTGGGATCGTTATCTCCTGGGATCTCCCATAGCTCTTCTCTTGTACCTTTTGCAGGCCCTTTGATTCCACTAGATTTAAGTCACCTGTGAGCTGTTTCTGTTCTCCAGGGGAGACTGGAAACTTCCTAAGGGCAGAGGTTGTGTTATGCAAGGCCCATGGCAGTGGGGGTACTGGAGCAGTGTATTCCCCACTAGCTGGTTCTGAGGTTCACTTCTGAACTCTGCTCCTCTCTACCCCAGTGTTCCTGGGTAAGACCCTAAATATCTTTGCCTTGGTGGGGGAAGTAGGTGGGGGGCCGTCATTCACCAGCCCCTGCTCTGCTCTGTGCCTAGAAGGCTATATGGATTCTTCCAGTAGATGGGTTCTTCTCCTTGTGTAGGGAAGGAAGCAATGGAGAGATTTGTTGAAGGACACACTGTAAGGGGCAGAGCTGCAGACTGATCCCAAGTTGCTTTGGCTGCCATGCCTCTCCCCCTTGTTCCCTGAGGGTCACCCTCACATGGCCTCACAGGGAAAATCAGGAGAGGCATCCCATGGATGCTCTAAAACATGGCACGTGGATTCCAAATATGGACCTAGCAGTAGTGTGGGGATAGTTCCTGCCTCAATTCAGCATGCCAAGCTTTCCAGTCTGGGTGCTGCTAATGACACAACCCCTTGCCAACCCCCAGAGACCGAGCCTGCCAGAGAAGGAGCGGTGACCAGAACTGGCGAGCTGCGCAGTTACTTTCCAGCTCTACCTCTGATGCTGTTCTTTCTGCAGATTTGGGATTTACATTCTCCTCACCATTTTGCTGCGACAATTTGGAAGCAGCATGTATGAAAACCCTGGGCTAGATCAGACCCTGGTGAGACAGCTGACACGGGCATTCACCAAGATTGTCCTGGGTAGGCCCGGGGCTGGGCTTTTAGTGTTATGTTCCCAAATCTTCACAGCCGTCCAGAGGCAGATCCTTTTTTTGTCGCTGTGGGTGAGGAAACCAAGGTTTAGAACAATGCAGAAGCCTCACCGAGGGGCAGCCCCTAGATTTCCAATCCGTGGGAGCTGGAGCACACTTGTAAACACTAGGCTTGACCACTTACTGGTAGTTCATCTGCACTGCCCAGTACGCACACATGAGTGTTTGCATGAGAAGCCAGAAATGCTGACCGGGGCAGGCAGGGCCTACCTCTGTGTCCTTTCTCTACAGCCTCTTGCCACCAGCTGTGGATAACATTCCTGGAACTGATTTCTGCCAGGCAGGGACAGTCTGTTCCCTTGCACTCCACTTGTTTTATGACTTCTCCTTAGAAACCAACTTGGAGTCGAACCAGATGAAGCCTGACCCAGTAAACCTCCTGCCCGACGACGAATGCTTCTTCTTGTGTCTGTGATGGTCACACACGAGCCCTCCTGTTGGCTCAACCCACCAGAGCTGCGGTGCACCTAGAAGAGGCGGCAATTTTGGAATGGTGCAAAGAAGGCCAGGAGGGGTTGGTGCCTGCCAAACTTTTGTTCCTCCCTTCACCGAGTCCTTCCCTCCAAGTAAACCTGGCATAGTGGAGAAAGCAGTCCAATCACAGGTCCCCGGGCCCATATTGAAGCGCTGGCTGTGTGACCTAGAGAAAGTTACTGAATGTCTCTGAGCATCCCTGTCTTCACTGGAGATAATTCACCACATCCACCTAGGTGGTGAGGAATAATAAGATAGAAAAAGCAAAAACGGTGCCTGCAAATGGACAATGCTTGATGTATGTTAATTTTTTTTTTCTTTTCTCCGTGGCTAGAAAAAAAAGATGATTTTATCAGTTCTTTTTTTGGAAATGCATTTTGGTCTGGAGAGACATGTGTTTGTAAGATGTCACTCCTAGGAGTGTGATAAAAATCACACTGCCACGTTGTTGCTTGCTTGTTGGCAAGTCTGTATTTAGGAGCTCACTAATTTGCTGCCCTATCGTATTGTTCAAGCTTAGGGCATTTATTGGGCACCACTGTATTCCCAGCCTGGAATGAGGAGCTGGGACTGCGGGAAACCCAATCCCATCTGCAGGAGCCCACATGCCAGTGGAGGAGGCAGGGAGCTCCAGTAGGGATGGACATTCCCAGGGAGTTATTTCAGACTATGGTGAACTGGAAGAGGGGGGCATTTTAGGTGCCCTCCAAATATGAGAGAGACTGCTGTAAGCAGAGCTAGACTGAGAGGCAGCCAGGTAAAGGGATGGCTGTAAGGTCAAATTTGTGGAATTACGGTATAGAGCAGTCATTTTCCAATGCTAGTTACTGTCAGAATCACCTGGAAGGTGTATTAAAACACAGGTCATGTGTCCAGGATGTCCTTCCATAGAGGAGTGGAGAAATACACCGTGGTCCATCCAGATGATAGGATCCTATTCAGTGCTAAAAAGAAATGAGCTATCAAGCTGTGAAAAGACAGGGGATAACCTTAAAGGCACAGTTCTAAGTAAAAGAAGCCAGTCTGAAGAGGCTCCATCTGATTACAACTCTATGACATTCTGGGAAAGGGAAAACTAGAGAGAGAGTGACAGCATTGGTGTTCACCCAGGGAGAAAAGGGAAGGCAAGTACAAAGAGTCAGAACACAAAACATTTTTAGGACAATGCAACCATTCTGCATGATACACACGTGTCCACGTCCATAGAATGTGCAGCGTCAGGAGTGAGCCTGGATGTCAGCCGCAGACCCCAGGACAACGGTCAGTAGTAACAAATGCACCCCCTTATGGGGGATGCTGATAGTGGGGGAGGATGTGCATGGGTGGGGCAGGAGGGATACGGGAACTCTCGGTTCTTTCTGCTCAGTTTTGCTGTGAGGCTCCACTTGCTAAACGAAATAAAATCTATTAATAAAACACACACACGTTAGGTAGCATAGACATTTCACAATATATTTTTTTCAAATCCATGAGCATGCAATATTTTTCCATTTCTTTGTTTCTTCCTCAATTTCTTTCATGAGTACTTTATAGTTTTCTGAGTACAGATTCTTTGCCTCTTTGGTTAGGCTTATTCCTAGGTATCTTATGGCTTTGGGTGCAATTGTAAATGGGATTGACTCCTACCTTAAAAAAATTTACACATTTAATGAATTCTTTATCAGAATACCATCATTTTTTTTTAAAGAAATGGAACAAATAGACCTAAAATTTATGTGGAACCAGAAAAGACCCCAGATAGCTAGAGGAATGTTGAAAAAGAAAATCAAAGTTTGTGCCATCACAATTCCAGACTTCAAGCTCTATTACAAAGCTGTCATCATCAAGACAGTATGGTACTGGCACAAAAACAGACACATAGTTCAATGGAACAGAATAGAGAGCCCAGAAATGGACCCTCAACTCTATGGTCAACTAATCTTTGACAAAGCAGAAAAGAATGTCCAATGGAAAAAAGACAGTCTCTTTAACAAATGGTGTTGGGAAAATTGGACAGCCACATGCAGAAGAATGAAACTGGACCATTTCCTTACACCACACACAAAAACAGACTCAAAATGGATGAAGGACCTCAATGTGAGACAGGAATCCATCAAAATCCTTGAGGAGAACACAGGCAGCAACCTCTTCGACCTCAGCCACAGCAACTTCTTCCTAGAAACATTGCCAAAGGCAAGGGAAGCAAGGGCAAAAATGAACTATTGGGATCAAAAGCTTTTGCACAACAAAGGAAACAGTCAACAAAATCAAAAGACAACTGAACAGAATGGGAGAAGATATTCACAAATGACATATCAGATAAAGGGCTAGTATCCAACATCTATAATGAACTTATCAAACTCAACACCCAAAGAACAAATAACCCAACCAAGAAATGGGCAGAAGACATGAACAGATATTTCTGCAAAGAAGACATCCAAATGGCCAACAGACACATGAAAAAGTGATCAACATCACTCAGCATCAGGAAAATACAAATCAAAACCACAATGAGATACCACCTCACACCAGTCAGAATGGCTAAAATTTACAAGTCAGGAAACGACAGATGTTGCCGAGGATGCAGAAATAGGGAAACACTCCTACACTGTTGGTGGGAATGCAAACTGGTGCAGCCATTCTGGAAAACAGCATGGAGGCTCCTCAAAAAGTTGAAAATAGAGCTACCCTATGACCCAGCATAGGTCATAGGGTATTTACCCTAAAGATACAAATGTAGTGATCCAAAGGGGCACATGCACCCGAATGTTTATAGCAGCAATGTCCACAATAGCCAAACTATGGAAAGAACCTAGATGTCCATCAACAGATGAATGGATAAAGAAGATGTGGTTCATATATACAATGAAATACTATGCAGCCATCAAGAGAAATGAAATCTTGCTATTTGCAAACTAAACTAAAGGGTATTATGCTGAGCAGATAAGTCAATCAGAGAAAGACAATTATCATATGATCTCCCTAATATGAGGAATTTGAGAGGCAGAGTGGGGGGTTTGGAGGGGTAGGGAAGGAAAAAATGAAACAAGATGGGA
Source organism: Mustela nigripes (assembly GCF_022355385.1). Lineage (NCBI taxonomy): Eukaryota > Metazoa > Chordata > Mammalia > Carnivora > Mustelidae > Mustela > Mustela nigripes. The sequence continues at coordinate 189,226,890 of NC_081559.1, forward strand.
TTGGGAGGGAGAAAAATCACAAGAGAGTCTTAATCTCATAAAACAAACTGAGGGTTGTTGGAAGGAGGGGAGTATGGAGAGGGTGGTTGGGTTATGGACATTGGGGAAGGTATATACTGTGGTGAGTGCTATGAATTGTAAACCTGGCGATTCACAGACCTGTACCCCTGGGGCAAATAATGCATTATATGTTAATAAAATTATATACTTTTTTTAAAAGACAAAAAACAAAACAAAACATACATGTGTGCTCGTAGATCACCACACCTCATCCCAGAGTTCCTGGGGTGGAGCTCACAAATCTTCATTTCCAGCATGTTCCTAGGCGACCCTGCTCCTGCTGCTGGTCCCTGGGGGAAGAGGATGTCCTAGAGGAGGAGCACGGTCAGAAGGAGCCAGACCAGGGATGAACCTGAGTGCTGGCTGCATGCGGGGCGGTGCTCAGATAGAGCGAGTGCAGGCTTGGCTCACCAACGAGCTGGGTTCCTGTTCCACTGAGCCAGTACCCGCTGAGCCCCACCAAGTGCTATGGGAGCCACGGACTCGAGCTATGGAACAATAAGGAAAACCGTCTGCTTTGTGCGGCAATCTCTGCCCTGCTGGGGCTTACAGGTCATATTTGAATTTGCATCGCCAACTGCTCTCTCTGGTCATCAAGGGCGCAGTAGACGGACTCTGGAGGGGGGATTTGCTGCCCCAGTCATGCCTGTTTTAAGAAAGGTCTTGTCTTAACCAGAAAACCCCTCAGTGTTGGAGGGAGAGACTACGACAGAGCTGACTTTTGCTGGATTATAGGGTCAGATGCTACAAAAGAGACCAGAAATAACCCCAACCAGAACCAGACAGAACTTCATTTCTCTCTCATGCGACCGTCCAGGTTTGGGCACCCGGTGGCTGAAATGCACATTGAGGAGAGAGCACCAGCTCTTTCCCTCACCACTCTGATGTCCTCAGGGTGTTACTTCAGTCCAGAGTTGGAGATGATTCACCATCAGCCCCCAGATTGCACAAACCTCCGGGCCATGAGCGCAGGACGTGTGAGCAGAACGGGGCTTCCTGGGTCTGTGTAACATGGGGCGGCCGCTCACCATCGCCTCTGTCGGGGAGGAAAGGCTAGAGAGAGGGGGAGGTCAGAGAATGTGCTTTCCCTTCATGACTCACCCCGGAAACTGCCCATCTCGCTTCTGCTGACCAACCACATACCACTGCAGAGCCCCGTGGCCTCGCTTGGCCGCAGGGAAGTGGCGCTGGGACTCAAAGACCAGGATCCACTCTCTGATCTTGCTCTTACGGAATCCTTTTTGTGCAGGGAATCTTTCTGGAATGCCACATTCCATCATCTTGCCTCCCTGCTTCCGCCAGCACCTCTGTCCCTCAACAGCCTTCTCCAGACAAAATCAAGTTAAGGCAAAAACCATGGATTTTTTTTTTTTTTAAGATGTATTTATTTATTTTAGAGAGCCAGAGAGACAAAGTGCGGGGAAAGGGCGGAGAGAGAGAATCTCAAGCAGACTCCTTCTGAGCGTGGAGCCCCTATGCGGGGCACCATCTCACAACCCTGAGATTATGGCCTGAGCAGAAACCAGGAGTCCAATGCTTAACCGACTGAGCCACGCAGGGACTCCCCCATGGATGGCTCCTAAATGGGAAACACAGTTCCTCATTACTATATATCATGGATGAGAGGAAGCTTCCCTTTTCCTTTAAGTGAAGGTAGAGTGATGGGGAGGGGTTGCTGGTGCTCATCTGTGGTCTCCAAGTCTTCTTTTTTCTGTTTCTTTGTTTTCTTCCCCTCCCCCCCTCCCCCCCTCCTCCCCCTCTCCTCCTCCTCCTCCTCCTCCTCCTCTTCCTCCTCCTTCTTCTTCCTCTTCTTTCTTTTCTTCTCCTCTTCCCCCACCCTCTCCCCCTCACCTTCCTACTCCTCCCTCTCCCCCTCCCCCCTCCTTCTGCTTTGGTTTCCTTTTCATTTTGTTCTGTTTTTTTCTCACTCTGCCAGCTCCTTCTCTGCATCACTGTCTGGGAGCCCAGGACCCCCTTATTAAGGAAGGGCTGATTCTTGGAATGAGCTATAACTTCACATGTCCCTGTAAGAATAGAGTTCAATGTGAGCTCTGTAGACCATCGTCTTTCTCGGGAGTCATCCCTGTGCACACTGATCTGGGTGCGGTTCTTCCTTTTTCCTGAGAGTGAGAAGCATGAGTCTCTTTGCACTGATGAAGCTTTTTGTTGGCACATAGGTGCGCAATTATTTTAGTGCCCGAATTCTTTTCCATCATGAACATATCCTTTATTTTTCTGATATGACATGACCTTTACCATTTATCAGCTGTCCCCGTGAATTATCCCATCACTGTAAATAAATCTAGTTGTACTTGGATTGCAACGGAGAAGAGGGTGAAGCCAAGCAGGGTTTCTGTATCACTTGGTTTCTCTGAGCCATTGTCCTGCCTGAGGGACGAGGGATATGATCCTGGCATTCTCAGTAATGGTCCCCAAAGATATCAGATCTTAGTCATTGGAACTTGTGAACAATTCTTCCTAGGGCAAAAAAGGGATTTTGCAGGTATGATTAGATCAAGCATTTCATGATGGGAAGAGGAACCTGCACTACCCAGGTCGGCGGCGAACGCAATGACAAATGTCCTCGTTGGGGGAGGTGGAGGGAAATTCTGTCGTAGAGAAGAAAGCGATGTGACAAAAGAGGCAGACATCGGAGTGAGGCGTCCACAAAGCCAAGAACATCAGGAGCTCTGTGAAGCGGGAGGAGGCAAGGGGAGACTGTCCCCTAGTGCCCCTGTAGGGACCTCACTGCGGACACCTTTGTTGTGGCCAGTGAAACTGCTTTCAGACTTCTGGCCTCCAGGATTAGGTGAATACATTTGTGTTCAAACCAGCCAGTCTGTCGTAGCTTGTTACTGTGGTCCAAGGAAACAGATAAAATAACCATCACCAAGCTCAACTGGGGACTTTCGGAAGAGAACATGGGGCTCCCCAAAGTTGGCTGAAGGCTGGTTGAAAGTTCGGTCCCCCGGGAGGCCTGGGCCTACTCCCACCTACCCAACCGGGCAGAACTGCCAGGAGTGGGAGGTGACTTGGGTTTTTCATGAGCAGCTGGAGGTCACGTAGAGTGGGGTTCTCCAAGCTCCAGATTCCATACCCAGCCTGGCCTTCCCAGTGGGCCTAAGAGAGAACGACCACTCCAGAATCCAGGCGAGCGGAACAGAGGAATGCTATAAGTCGGGATGTGGAACAGGCTTGTTTATATTTCTGTCCTTGTAGGTAAGTGCAGACGTGCCACACACATCAGCTGTTCCATAAAAGAAAAGGAGGGGAAACAACCACTTGAATGAGGTGAACTGAGCTCCTGACGGAGACAGTTTCCCCTCCTGCTCCCCCAGCAATCGTGGGGTGCTCGCCCTCTCTGCTGTCCTCACGCAGCTGCCCTGTGACCCCCTCTCCACACTTCACACTCTGCCTCCCTGCTCCGCGCAAACCCAAACAGAAGGAACCTCCTCCTTCCTCTCATGGCCCGCTTTCCCGCCAGGCTCTGGAACCACCTACCTTGGCCTTGGGTACCTTGCCTACAATAATATGTTTGCTCACGCTTCCCTGATTCTGTGGGGCAGGGACTGAGACACAGGAGTGCTCTACACCAAAATATTTCAGACGGGGAGACCGAGGCCCAGAGAGAGACTTTCTGGAATCCCACCACCCTGCTTAAACCTCAGGTTCCCTGACTGAGCTCCCCATCTCTGAAAGTAATCAAGAATGCACACTGGAAAGATTGTGAGCGAGGATTTGGGACCCCTGGGTATCCTGCTCCCTCCACCCACAGGGTCTCACGTTCAAATTCTATGTCTCCCGCTTTTCACTTACATGAATTCAAACATCCAGCGAGTGCCCCTGTGCCCCAGTTCCCTCGTCTATAAACTGCAGACCGTAGCCTCTACTTGCAGAGTTATTGTGAGGGTCAGAAATAAGGCAGGTAGGACAGCCAGTATACTGTAAGTGCTCAATAAATGCTAATGGTTATTCCGGCAGACAGGAAGAAGTCTGAGGACTCTGGGGAGTCCTGAGGAGCTTAGCGAGTCTCTGTTGGTGTGTCACAGCCCTGCAGATGCGATGGGGGCTCCCGGGAACAGCAGACCCACAGGTGTCCACCGGCTCATCTCTCCACACCCCTACTGCAGCAGTGGCTTTGGACGTGGGCACCACTCTCCTCGCTTCCCAAACATTTAGACAGGTAAAGGCTCATGCCTGGGCCACCCAGAAAGTATGGGGCAGCAAAGAATGTAAATCCAGGCTTCCTGATGTCACAGACCTGCTGTCTTGGCTGTTTCTAGCCCAAATCAGTCTCTGAACCTTTGCCATGCTGCTTCCGAGCTTGGGACAGCTCTCCCGCAATCTCTGCCCTTCAAGCTCAGAATTTTTCCGCAGACCCCACCTTATAAGGCCCCTCCTTCTGGAAACTTCCTCTTGGGCTCTGGGGCAAAGATTTTTGGTTTCTCCTCAGCTCCCACTGTCCTTTGCTTCCACAGTCCTTTGCGAAGGGCTCTCTAACCACCTTTATCTCCAGCACCATAATTACCTGTTTCAGTCTCTGTCCCATCAACGGCAGCAACCCAGGGGCCAAGGCCTGGCCTGGAGCAGTAGGCCTGTCATCTCAAAAAGACTCTTATCACCCTCTGCCCTGAATTATAGTCATTTAGGTTCCTGCCTCTCTCCCCACCCTGGCGGTCTGCATTTTAAAATGGCCCAAAGTCATTTTACTATAGTTAGCCGGCGACTTCCCCAGCCGGCAACGAGTAGGTTGAGGACTCTCCAGGATTAAAAGTCACAGGTCGGAGTCCCAGGCAGGACGTAGCAGTGGCTCTGGGAAGGGGAGGAGGAAGAGGGAGGGGTGAAGGGGAGAGAGAGGAAGACCGAGAGAGAGAGAGAGAGAGAGAGAGAGGGGGAGGGGAGGGAGGTGGAGGGCAAGAGAGAGGGATGAAACGTTCCTGGTGGCCAGATGTCCTTGGCTGAATGATGACCCCTCAAACACATCTGAGTCCTGATCCCCAGGACCTGGGAAGACGCAACCTTACATGGCAGTGGGTTTTGTAGGTGTAGATTCACATCCCGAAATGGGGACTTTATCCTGTACCATCCAAGTAGCCTCAGCGGTCCTTCAACAGGGAGGCAGCGAGAGACGACATGACTACTGACTCAGAGGTCCAAGAGGCTTCTAGAAGCTGCAAAAAGCAAAGACACAGGTTCTCCCCTAGAGCCTCCAGAGGGAGTACGGCTCTGCTGATCCCCGGAATTTGGCCTGGGGAAACTCATTTCTGACTGTAGACCTCCAGTGTTGCCAGATAATCCATTTGTTTTACAGCACCAACCGTCTGGTGGTTTGTTAGAGCAGCATTAGGAAGCTACCACACCGGTCGGGTCCTGGATGCCAGGCTGGGGGAGGAAGAGGTGGACGGAGTCGGGGAGTGGCTGGGTTCCCGAGGGCAGATGGGAGCACCTCTGAAGAGAAGGCGGTGGTGAGAGGGAGAAAACACAGATACAAAGCTACAAAGCCGCTGTGGGATTCCTTTTATGTGAAGGGCAAAGAAGGCAAATGCTGGAGGGGGAGGCAGGGCCCGGGGATCAGTTCAGGGGGAAGGGCCGGCCACCGACCCGGCAGGGCAGCCGGGGTGTCTCTGGGGAGTGGGGAAGGGTCTGGGTCTGCCGGCGGCTTCCTGGGGCCCCCGTGCGCGTCGCTGTGCACGGACTGAAGAGGCGCGCTCTGTCCATCTTCCTCTCGGTCCTGCTTCTTGCTCAGTCCAACAGCAACAAGCGCGAGTGTCCATCCACGGCAGCAAAACCCACCATCTGAGCCCCATTATCTGTTGTCCCCAATGTTATCATTCATTCTTCCCAGTATGTGTTCATCTTCAGTGACCCATTCTCCAGAAGAGAAAACCACCGCCCACGTGGTCAGGGGCAGAGAGCGCGTGCGGAGTGGTTCAGCCAGACCCAAGTGGGTCTGCCCGCACTCTGCCCTGCCCCTCCACCTTGAGCCTTTGGGTGTCCCCTTGCTTGGCAGACAGGGGGGCTCCTCACCTAGAGTCACCTGGTGTCCTCTCTCTGATGTCAGTTTCTTCTCCAGGACTCGCGGGGACAGAGTGGGAGTCTCCTTTTCTTTCGTGGTGTTTTCAGGCTGCTGGAACTTGGGGGGAGCACCCTTAGCCTGGTCTCACTGCCCTGAGACCTGGTGCCCACCTGGGCTCTCACTGCGACCTCCCCAGGGCAGCAGACATCTATTCTTCTCATGCCCTTGGCCACTCACTCTCTTTTAGTCACTCAACAAACACTCCCTGATGGCTTAGGAAGCCCAGAAATGGAGGACACAGTGGAACACAAGCCGGTGAAGGCCCCCGTCCTCATGGGGCTGGTCTGGCAGTCAGCCGGCCTCCTGTCCCTCCCTCAGTTCATCTCAAGGATCCACTCAGTCATAAGAGAAAGGGAGAACTTGCCCCTTTGGCAGAGAGGTGGGTGGGGTAAACAAGACCCCAAGGCAGCAAAGCCAGGCTCAGCTGTCCTGCGGGAATCAGGTCCTTTCCCTCCTGAAGTACCACTGCTCCCCCCTCCCCAGCCACCCCGCCTCCACCAAGCCTCCCCACTTGCCTGTAGGGAAGCCACTGGCCATCTGAACAGTCCCTGCCCTAAGCAGTCTGGAAGGAACAGGGCAGAGAAGGTTTTGTTTTGTTTCTTTAAGTTTTTATTGTAACCCCAGTTAACATATGGTGTTATACAGGTTTCAGGTGTATGAACAGTGATTCAACCCTTCCATACAGCAATCGGGGTGCTCCCCGCAAGTCCCTTCCTGAGTCCCCAACCCCCCGCCGCCACCTCACTTGTGATAACCAGCTTATAATCGACTTGCTCTCCGCAGTTCAGAGTCTGTTTCTTGGTGCCCTTGACGGGCATGCAAATGGGCGCAGCCACTTTTGGAAAACAGTGTGGAGGTTCCTCACGAGGTTAAAACCAGATCCACACTGGGTATTTACCCAAAGCACACAGAAACACTATTTCAAAGGGATGCGCGCACCCCAGTGCTTACAGCAGCATTATTCACAATAGGGAAGGTGGTGTTTGTGCCCAGAGAGGCCCAGAGCCTGGCCAGGGACACTGTAGCTAGAAGGCAGGCCGGCCACCAACGCCCACGTGCCTTGAGACAAAATTATAGGTCTATCTGCTCCATGGAATTGTGGGCTCCGGCGGGGGAAGGGGGGGGGGGGAAGAGGGGCGGGGGGGTGGCTAAGGGCAGGGTTAGGGTCCCTGAACCCCAGGAGGGCGCTCAGCTCCTGCCTGCAAACCTGGGTCTTTTTCTCCCCTGGGGCTGCGGGAGCCGAGGAGGAAGCTGGCACAGAAAGCCGCCCTCCCTCTCCCCCTTCCTGCCAGCCTCAGTGGGACGTGCAGCCCTTCACACCCTCCCAGGAATCCCTCAAGGCCAAGATGTGACTCAGCTCACGCGCCAGACGCGGGCCCAGAGCAGAGGCGGGGCACGAGGCGCGGGGCGGGGCACGAGGCGCGGGGCGGGGCACGGGGGCGGGGCACGGGCGCGGGGCGGCCCCTCCCTCCTGGGCGGCGCGAGGCCCCTCACCTGCAAGGCCCTTGTTCCTTCCTTCCGGAGGAGGCTGCTAACTCCAGTTCCTTCCACTTTCCTGGGGTGCCGCGCTCCTCTGCCCCGTCCTCCATCTGACCAGCCCCCTCACTCCCTGGGCATTTAGGCAGCCCCGGGGGTTTGCTGTGCAGGGAAAGCTCCTACAAGCTACTTCTATAATCCTGTCTGCAAACCTCCCTCGCCAGGTGGGGATGGGCGAACAGGTTCAAACAGGGGCCATAACTTGTGCAAGGAGCTGACATTCAAACCCAGCTCAGCCTGGCCGCAAGCCCACTGTGTGCTTCCCCCACCCACGTCACCCTGAGAGGGGCTGGTCAGAACCTTTGGGGATCCCGGACTGACCCCACTCCGTTTTGTCCATTTCACACACAGGAAGACTTGAGACGCAGAGAAGGGACATGGCTGGTGTGGAGAGAAGAGATGCCTTAACACGGACCGCAACTCCTGCTCTGCTCCTTCCCAGGGTGAGCACTATGGCTCACAGGGGCCAGCCCCCCCCCCCCCCGGAAGGTGTGAATGAATGAATGCATGTATGCGTGCATGCATGAATGAATGAATGAGGGAGCTGGCATTGCACTGTCAGTATTGAAGCCGCCGGCCACATGTGGCTTTTGGGCACTTGCTATGTGACCCGTGTCACTGAGGAACTGAGATTGTAGTTGTGATTTCATTTTAATTAGTTGAAATTTAAATGTAAAAATTGATTCTCTGGGGCGCCCCAGTGGCTCAGTTGACTAAGCATCTGACTTGATTTCGGCCCAGATCATGATCTGGGGGTCCTGGGATTGAGCCCCCAGTGGGGTCCCATGCTCCGCGGGGAATCTGCTTGAGATTCTCTTTTCCTCTGCCCCTCCCCTCCCCCCACGTGCGCCCCTCTCTCTCTCTCTCTCTCTCTCTCTGTGTCTCTCAAATAAATAAATCTTAAAAAAAAAAGATAAAAATTGATGCTCAATTCAGGTATTGGAAAACTTTTAAGTTTGTTTGCAACAAGTCAGGCATGTGATTCCACTTGTAAACCGCAGATTTTCTGAGCACTGATTACAGATGGAGAAGGTCCGATGAAGATTTAGCTTCCACACTGACTGCCATTAGCAGTGAGATGCACGGAGCAGTCTTCAAAGACTTCTTATGGAAAATAAAATAAAATCTCATTTTTTTTGTATTAATTACATCTTGAAATAATGTTGGAGATATTGGATTAAAGAAAAATACGGAATTTGGGTTAATTTCATTTGTTTCTTTTCATTCTTTAAACGTGGTTCCTAGAATGTTTTGCATATTAAATTACATGTGTGATTTACACAATAGTTGTATCACCTAGTGCTGGGCTGGGGAAAGTTGGTGGTCAGGATAATCTAAAACCTTGCCCAAAGCACTTTACATCTTCTTTTTTTTTTTTTTTTAAGATTTTATTTATTTGACAGATCACAAGTAGGCAGAAAGGCAGGCAGAGAGAGAGAGGGGGAAGCAGGGGCTTAACCCACTGAGCCACCCAGGTGCCCCAGCACTTTGCATCTTTAATATGATCTGTTCCTTACAACTGTTTTGTGTAAACGAGGCACACAAGCTCAGACAGCTAGTGGGTGGCCGGTCTCCCCAACTTTGCGTCAGTGTTTCAGACCCAGAATGCCCTGGGTAGCATGAGACAGAAGTGACCCCAACGCCTGATGCTAAGGGGACAGCCTGTGGAAAACAGGGCCATCCCACGCATGGCTGATATGGTTCAGGACATGCAGAATCTTTCTTGCCGTGCTTCGGTACCTACAGAGAGCTCCAAAATCTCTTCCAGAAACGTTCACTATAATTCTCTAGCGCAGCAGCTAGCAAACTGCAACCCACAGGCCTAATCCGACCCCATGCCCGTTTTCATAGGGTCCGCCAGCAAAGAATAGTTTTTACATCTTCAAGCGGTAGGAAAAAAAGGTCGAAAGAAGAATAATATTTTTGCAACAGAGGAAAATGAAGTAAGATTCAAAATTTAGTATCTATAAATAAAGTTTTATTGGAATACAACCACACTGATTCATTTACATATTGTCTCTGTCAGCTTCAAGCTAAAGAGGCAAAGTTGAGCAGTTGCCATGGAGACCGTGGGACAGGGAAAGCCTGGGATATTTACTATCTGACTTGTGACAAAACTTGCTGCCCCCGGTCTGGAGTTGACTTTTCAGATGACTCACTGTCTTTGGAATATTTTGTATTTTTCTTTCTTTTTTCTAAAGGTCACTGCCTCCAAAGACCAAGATGATTTAGAAAACAAAACAGAATGAATAGACAATTTCTTTAGCTTGGCACAGCTGGAAGGGCAGGGCAGGGACAAGCCCATAGCCCTCTTCCTGGGTTCTTCAGGGTCTGCTCAGGGAAGGGTCTGTAGATATGGAGGCAGGTTCAGTGCCAACCTCCATCCCCTTGACATGCTTACCTGCAGAGACAGAGTCGAAAACAAATCTCCCAGGGGCGCCTGGGTGGGTCAGTCGGTTAAGCGCCCGACTCTTGATTTCTGCTCGGGTCATGATCTCAGGGTCCTGGGGTTGAGCCCCCTCCGTCTGTGCTGGGTGTGGAGTCTGCGGCGGGTCCTCTCCCTCCCTCTCCTCCGCCCCACCCTCCCCACCCTGTGCAAGAGCGCACACTCTTTCTGCTCAAAAAACACACACAAAAAGCAACTCTCCAAAAGGCGCAAAAAGAATCAAAGAAGAAAAATCTGCCTAGTGCAGTGTGGCTAAGGGCATGCACTTGGAGTCAGACAGATCCAAGTTCCAGCCCCATCTCCCGGCTTCTTAGCTGTGTGACTTTGAACACGTTACATAACCTCTGTGACGCTCAGTTTGTGTTTGTGGGTAAAATGGGTAACATACCCTTTACCTGTGTTCGCCTGCTGCGGCTCCCGTGACTGGGTGGCTGAAAGGACCAAAATTTCTTTTCTTCCTTTTCTGGAGTCTATAAGCCCAAGACCAAGGGCTCAGAACGGGGACCTTCCTCTGAGACCTCCCCTGCGGACGCTGTCTTCTCCCTGGGTTCTTCCTGGTCTTCCCTCTGTCCCTGGGTCCTAACCCCATCTTCTTACAAGAACCCTGGCCTTATGAGATCCAGGCCCACCCTAATGACCTCACTGTAACTTACTCCCTGCTTGAAAGACCCTGTCTCCAAATATAGTCATTCTGAAGCCTTGGGGGCTGGGACTTCAACATAGGAATTTGAGGCAGACATCATTCAGCCCAGGACTCTGCTTCATGGGGTGCCAGGAGAACTGAATGAAATCAGGAGCACATAGCAAGTTTCCGGAGCGTGAGGGAATCTTGAGTAAAGGTTAGCTCCAATTTTCATTAGCAATTATTCCTGCTGGGACACCTGGCTGGCTCAGTTAGTTGAGCGTCTGCTTTCGGCTCAGGTCAGGATCCCAGGGTCTTGGGATCGACTCCCGCATCGGCTTCCTGCTCAGCGGGGAGCCTGCTTCTCCCTCTGCCTACGACTCCTTCCCACTACTTCTGCGCGCGCTCTCTCTCTGACAAATAAATAAATAAAATCTTAAAAAACAAAACAGAACAATTATGGCTGTTGCTTTCACGCTACTCCAGGGTGTGTGGACAGCACTGCAGGGACTGCTTCAGAGTTAGAGAATCTCTTCAGCGGCTTCCAAGTGTGCCCACTGGGTACAGCACCCACCTTGGGAAGCTTGTTTGCTACCCGACTCCAGGTGCCCCATTGCACTGTTGTTACTATCTGTATATTGATGAGGATGGTTTTTTTAGCAGGCGTCAAAGGAAAAGGCCCCTTTTCTCAACTCCCTCGCAAGGTGCAGTGCAGCCTCAGGCAATGCTCTCTCTGAGCCAACAGAATTCAGTCCAAGAACACAAGGCAGAGAACAGAACCTGGCACACAGTAGGCGTTCAAGATGTTGGTGTCAGATAAATGTGCGGAATGAACACTTCTCCCTGATGTTATGCTAGAATGTGGACCACAGGAAGGCAAGTGCATTTTTCTGCCTCTGTCACTGATGTGTTACTGTTCCCTACACAGTTTCCAGCACACAGTAGGTGCTCAGTAAGTATTTGTTAAATATTTGTGGAATGAAACAAACGAACCGGTTATGCACCCTAAATGAACCGGTTATGCAGCCTTTCTTTCTCTCCTCGAGTTTTACAAGTCTTCAGCACATACTGTCGATGCTCAGAGCAGGGAAACAGCTGGATTTATTGAACACACCTAATGGGTGCTGGGTGCTTCCTTGTTCATTCCAGCTTCTTCTCTTCCCTACCCTAGTTCTCACCATCACAGCCCTGGGGGTGGATTTTGTGCTGGAAGGAGAATGTTCTCTCCAGTCAGATCAAACCACTGCAGTGCTGTGCTGGGTGTAGTAGATTAAAGGCCCACTAGTGTGTCTGGCACATAGTAGGCACTCAATAAATATCACGATTCTCCCCTTCCCACCCCAAGAGGGTTGGAGTAATTCTCTGCATTCCAGCCCTGGCACTGCTGTTTGCCCCTGGACTTCTGAGGTGAAGAAAGAGAGAGGAGGAGGCCAAGAGCAGAACTGAGGAAGGGGAAGTGAAAAGTCAACCCCACCCAGGCTGTGCAGCAGGGCCCCGAGGTGGCTAGTGTCTCAGCCTGTCTGATGAGTGCTTGGAGAAAAGGGCAGCTGCCTTCACCCTTAGTGGCTCAGGGATGCGTCAGGCCTCAGCAACCCCCAGAGCTCCCAGGGGTTCTGCAGCCAGAGGTCACAGGTGGCTTGGAGAAGCCATGTCCCTGGATAAATGTGGAGCTGCCTGGGGCTCCAGGCCTGGAGGAAGCGCTGGGCACCCAGGGCCCAGAGCTGAATGGGCCCTTTCTCTCTCTGTAACAAACACATGCCTTGTTTGTAGGTTCCTGTGTTTGTTTCCCCAGGCTGTTTCTGTTCTCCTTCTCCACCCACTAGGCTCAGCCTCAGGCAGGCACCTCCAAGAGCCCCAGCTTCCAGAATTTCTAGAGCATTGCTCATCTCCTCCCAGGCTCGGGGGTCCAAAAGGAAGAGAGCTCTTTACTCTTTGCAAATTGATTTGGAAAGACAAAACTTGTCCGAGGAGCAAGGATGGGACGTTGGGAATCTCTTCCCAGGGTCCGGGTGCCAGCCTGGGGCATGGCATCAATTCTCAGGCCAGCCTTGCTAGCACGCTTAGCCACAAGACAGAGTAGAGTATGTCACCGCCCTGCTTAAAACCCTTCTGGGCTCTGCTTCACCTGCCGGAAGGAGGAGATGGAGGCTCAGAGAGCTCAGTGCCTTTCCAGCGATGGCAGCTGAACTCGAACTCAGCAGCCCAGCTGCCCTTCTGCCCCCCCGGCCTTGGGTTAGGGCCCCGACTCAGCTTCTGCCCCATCCTGTTCGGCCCCCAGCTCCCCCGTTCTTTTATTCACGCTCACTTCCCAGACACTTAAACTCTCCCAAGTTCCCTGGGCCTTGCTTCCCGCCTCTATGAACACTGGGACGGGGGTGGGAGGTGCAACAAGTCTACGTACCCCAGCTTGTGTGGTCGGGCTGAAATGATTGCCCTCTGACGAAGCACTCAGGCCGTGTGTGGGCAATAAAGTCCAGCTGTCCACAGTTCCTTGTCCCCAGGGGCTCGCTCCTGTTTCGTCCGTTTTGCAAGCAGGGCCACAAGGAGAGAGACTAGGTGTCCGGCCCGAGGGTACCATACCACTAGACACTGCAGCCCGTGTAGGAATTAGCTCCTTCTGGCAGCTGCTCCCCGCTAGGGTCCCGCCTGGAAGGAGGTAGTATAAGGAGATGGAGGCCAGGACCTAGCGTCGGGTTTGCAGAGCCCCAGAAGGCAGAGGAAGGCTGTGTGTGAGGCCTTTTGAAGGAAGCACTGATGTACATGCTTGGTTTGTGGACCTTGAAGGAGTTTGCCGGAACCCCAATGTTTGCACCCGTCCCCCTCTTTCTGGATTGCCCTGCCAAACCCTACCCCTCCCAAGCATCCCGCGATGCCACAGGTCATTCTGAAGGTGAGTGTGTTGGCAAGGCCTGGGCCGCACCCAATGCTAGAAACTTCCCCTCCATTTCTCTTGAGTCTCCTTCATCGACTCAAGCCGCTTCTTTCCCAAGGGGTCTCCCCAGTCCCCTTCCCTCTCCTACTGGGCTATACAAAACAAAAGGCCTCCAGATTATGGCAGACCCACCAAAGTCAAGGCCACTCCTGCCCTTGCCTGTGCCCACAGCCTGAGCGCTCCCCCAGACTCAGAAAGCTGGTGGCGGAGAAGGTTATCTTCTTCCAACCGGCCGGGTGGCCCGGGGGGATTCTGCAAGTGCAAGAACCTCCTTCTGGGGTAGCAGCCACAGAGAGGGTGGAGAATCACGGGCCTAGACTAGACAGGTCAGCGTAAAGCAGCCCAAGCACAGTCCTTGGCTCTCCCCTTGTGTTGGGGTGGTGGGGGGTGGCGGTTCTGGGTGAGTGGTTGAAACTTGGTGAGCTTCAGTGTTGTCCTTTGGGAAAGGGAGGGCCCTGGGACTCCAGGCTTATTTCACCATATTTCCCCCTAGAGCACAAACGTCTCAGAGCTGGGACTGGGTCTCTAGCGCCTGTCCACCCTCAGGGCCCAGCCCATCGAGGTGAGGAGGGGCATTTAGTGGCATTGTAGAGAACACAGTGTATTCCAAGATTTTTATACTCACTGGCATGGTTATGTCCACTTTACCCATGAGAAATTTGGGGTTGAGAAAGGAAGTCAGTTTGCTCTAGTCCCTGGGTTAGCAAGTGGTCACCATGGCTCATAGCCAGGCAGACCATCTCTAGCACCAGTGGGCCACAGATGCCGAGTAATTGCTCAGAGAACTGACCAGAATGCTCACCTAGGTTGTTGAGACAATATACAAACAAGCTAATGAAAGGCTGGTATACAGCAGGAGCTCAATAAAGTCCAATGTGCTTGAGATAAAGTCATATATAGCCCACCAGTCCAAGATACTCCATAAATGCATCACGTTCAAGTGTCCTGAGTTGGCCCCGGAGGCACAGTGGATCCGGTCCAACAACATCTTCCCTGCTGAGAAAATGGTTGTTTGCCTCACTAACTGGTGTTTGTCTGAACCTGAGGTCACACCATCTGGGCAGCTGGGAGGTCAAGGTTGAATCCTGGCCCCGCTCACTAGTTTCCAGCGAGTTGTTTTCCAATTAACCATTGGTTCGCCCAAATTCCATCTTGGGGGCACCTCTACAGGTGTGGGACTGAGCATAGGTCTGGAGACCCTTTGGGCGCAGCTCGAGGGGTCACCCTGCCCCTCTGAGCACTGGCCCCAGAAGCAGCCATGTTTTCTGGAAGGATGTGGCTGTTGCCTGGAGGGATGGATAAGACACCTTCTCCCACCCATGAAGGACTTGCAGGCTAAAGGAGGAGGAAAAATGAATACAACCATCACCATATCCCAGATGATGACAGGGGGCAAGGGCAGTAACTGACCCAAGTTCCCAAGGCAGGTGAGGGATGAAGCTGGGATTCAGGTCCGGCTGACTGCCTTCCACCTTCCCAAGCAAGTGCAGAATGCACTTGAGCAGAAATCCCAGCAAGGTGCCAAGTGTTCACAGGCTCTGTAGGTGAGAAAGCTTCAACTTGTTCTCACAGCTTCCAGCCAAAGGCAGGACTAGTCCCTTACTGGAATCTGTAGGGAACAAATCAAAACCCAATACAGAGAAAGCTCTCCATGGAGGGTATTCTTATTTTTCTGAGGAATACTTACATTTCAGGGATGAAACTATATCTCCAGTAGGACAGAGACCAACAGTTGAGCTTCAAGGTGGTGCAGAACAGAGGAATGCAGTATCTCCTTTTTATGTTTGTTTCTGTCCTGTCTACAGTTGAAAGTGCTTCCAGGAAAATACCCATGGTGCTCATGTTTTCCCACACAGCAGGCAGCGGACAGCATCTTGGCTCTAGTGGGGTGTTATTCTGTAGGTTCCCCTCCATGATTCCCTCATAAATTCACATCGATGAAAATCTGGGAGGAGCCCAGTGTTTGTGTAAGACTCTGACCTCGTCCTCCTCACTCTTACGAAAGTAGACTTGTTAAGAAACAGAGGGAAAAATGAAAATACCTCCTTCAGTTTTCACCTCTTTTTCTTTGTCTGAATGTTTGCGTGAAAATTAACAAGAGCAACAAAAAGGAAAGAGAAGATGAGAAAGATTCATGGTGCTGGGAAATGAATGCTTCCTAGAAGGAAAAACAGGTTCGTGCTGTAAGTCTGTTTGTAGGATAACATTCATCAGTGATCAGACAGTTCAGGAAATGTCAGTGTTCACTGTCTTATCCTTGTCCTAATGATTTGGCTGGGCAACACTGTCCCTTTCAAATCAAGCATTCTAGAATTATACATGAGTTGTTTTTCCTGTTGTTGTTATTGTTTTTTTTTTTAGTTTGTTTGCTTAATCTTCTTTCCGGAAAATGGCCTTAGAGATTGTAGTACAGAATTTATTCTAATCCTGACTCTGCTCCTCGGTAACAATGTGATCTTTGGCAATTTGTGCCTTCCTTCTGCGTCTGGGACTTCTCCCTTTGCGAAAGGTAAGGGTAGTCACCCTCCACCTCAGGGCCACCGTGAGGATGAAATGAGCTTACATGTGAAATGCCAGATTGGCTCATGGTGTGTGCTAAGAAAAGTTAGTTCCTTCCCTCTCTTTTAAAAACCTTTCTCAATTAGATTTTTTAAATCGTAAAGCAATGAATTCTCATTATGTTTCACCAGATAATACAGAAGTCTATTTTTTTTAAGTTAATCATCTTTTGGCAATGACCACTACTTGACTACCCAATATCCATTCTCCATACCCTTCTTGGTATTTTCTTATGTTATTGGAGCAGCCCAATATAATAACATATATTTTGATGCAATATAATATAATGCAACTATTGTGACTAGCTGAAAGACTACATTTCCCAGCCTCCTTTGCAATTAGGTATAGTTTCCAGGACTTCCAAGATAGCATCCTGAAAGAATCAAAAACAGCTTCCTCCATGTTCCTTCCTGGACATGACCGCTCCAGCACCAGCCGCCATCTTTGACCACAAGTGGTGTTGAGGATAGACCTCTAGTCAAGGATGGTAAAGCAGAAAGATAGAGCCTACATTGATGACCATCTAGTTACTGCCACATTAGTTCTGCATCATCTATTTCTGGACTTCCTTTTGTGAGAGAAAACTAAACCTCTGATTTACTTATGTCCTTCTTTGCTGTGGTGGTGGTGGTTAGTTGTGTTTTCTGTTGGATGGTCCTTGGTCTCATTACAATGGATAATGCCTCCTCCCCTTCCTGTCTCACCTCTTGACATCACTGGTATTCAAAATCACACCTTCCCACAAGTTTCTTTATGCTCATAGCAAAGATAGATTTACCTGTCTTTGTGCATGCATACAATCAGTGTCATGCTTATGCCACACTTAGGAATTGCTTATCACTATATATCAAGGTCAAATTCCCAGGCCAGGGTAAACAGATCTCGAACATAATCTTTCCAATACAAGGCTCTTAAACTGTAGTATGGACATACTGTAATTTATTTAACAATTCTCCCACTGATGTACTGAGGAGGATTCTAGTTGTTGTTTTTCAAGTAATATAAATTCTGGTGCAAAGGGGATTGGGTATAAATATCTTTACACTAATGCTTTTCAGAAAAGATTGCCACAGTGGGATGGCAAGGTCCTGACCTTTCTAAGGCTCCCATGCTTCTTCCTTTTATAGATGAAGCAAGAGAGACTCTGAAACTTGATGTTCCAGAGATAACAAAGATGCAGTACTTCTAGAATCCTCCAAAAACTAACCCAAACCTTGCATTCCTATTTATCCAGTGTTTGGTGGCAGCAAATATTTGTTGAAGGAATATCCAAATAATCTTTGTAGAAATAGTTCTCACCAGTTTCTGTTTGAAAGTCTCTGGTGACAGGGAACTCACTACCTTTCTTTTCATCTTTGGAGAGCACCAGCAACTAAAATATTCTTTCTTACCTTGTGTTGCAATCTGATTCCATGAAAAAAAAGTTTTCTTTTTTGAAAATGACACTTTAAAAAAAAATTTGTTTAAAGATTTTATTTATTTATTTGAGAGAGAGATCACAAGTAGGCAGAGAGGTGGGCAGAGAGAGAGGGGGAAGCTGGATCCCTGCTGAGCAGAGAACCCGATGCGGGGTCCAATGCCGGGACCTTGAGATCATGACCTGAGCTGAAGGCAGAGGCTTTAACCCATTGAACCACCCAAGCACCCCTGAAAATGACACTTTTAATCACGACCTCTGGTAATCACGACTATGAAACTTCTATCTCCTGGCCTCAGGTCTAACTCCTGGTGTCCTGGAGAGCTGGTCTAGTTCCTCAAAAGACAGATGGGGCTCACCAAGGCAGGCACAAAAAAGGCATTCAGTGTTATCTATCTGGGGCTCTTGACACTTAGCTATGGAGAATATACCATCTATCAGGCAAGGGGCATGGCTTTGAGCATACAAAGAAGAGTAGCCATTGTTCCTGACCCAAAGAGGGACATCTCACAGCAGTCTGGCTCCTCCCCTGACAAATTCAGCTTTGAGGGACACAAAAACCCCAGTGACGGCCAAACAGTTATAGTTGGGAATGTCTGGAGTTAGAAGAGGAGCACAGGCAGATGGGGTTGGGGACTCATTTGGGAGAAGTAACTGGGAATAGTCGGCTAAGTAAGTGGGCAGCCTGTTTTCAACCAATGAAGAAATCACTTCCTCTATAATTGTTGATTTATTTTTTCTGGAAAGACTCCTTACTCACAAACACATACATTCTCATGAGAATCTTCCCCACCTCTTCTTTTTCTTTTTCTGTCTCTCATCTAGAGACCATATGTAGAAAAACAGACCAAAAGAAAATAATCTCCAGGAGTTTTGTCTCTCCTGATGGTCCAATGAACACTGCTTGACTTGGTCACCACTAAGTGGGATCATAGCAAGTAAATCTCACTCTTATAAATACCAGGTATTTCAGTAACCAAAGAAAAGTTAAAATTAGTGGTTGAAATCTATAGGAATGAAAGTTTAGGCAACAAAGAGGTCAGGCAGTCCTTTGGAGTAGAAAGAGCATAAAGCTAATAGGCTTTGTATTGCAATCTTGTTCTCATGGCTGGAGGGACTCCTGTATCACTTTTCTTAGTCTCATTTCCTCGTGTGGAAGGAGGATAGGATGGAAACTACATAAGTCTCCAAGAAAGTAAATACAATAAAATCAGTAAAATAACCTCCATGAAGTGCTTGGTCCACTGGCAGTGATCAGTGCCTGCAGATCCTTTTCTCTGTTTGTATTTTCACTTGGCACAGCATGTGCATGTACCCTGAGCCTTGCCCTCTTTTTTGCTGGGTGACTGAGAACGTGCAATACTCTTCAGAAGGTAAGATGTAAAGAAAGTATATCAGAAAAGGCACAAGTCTACACACAGCCTCAGAGGTCCAACACTTCCCTTGAGGCTTTGTTCAAATTCAATGATGCCTAGATGCACTATGAAGTTACCAAGCCAATGATCATGGTCATAGGAGCATGGTCCAACCCAACCTTTGAATGGCTGCCTTGCTATAAGCCAGGAGATGGTGGGACAAGCGTAATCAATGAAGAGGAGAGGAATCTAAACTTTTCTTAGCTCTGCCTCTAACC
Source organism: Mustela nigripes (assembly GCF_022355385.1). Lineage (NCBI taxonomy): Eukaryota > Metazoa > Chordata > Mammalia > Carnivora > Mustelidae > Mustela > Mustela nigripes. Next base: position 189,246,171 of record NC_081559.1, read on the forward strand.
ACTCTGTGGCCTGGGCTGACTCCTTTAAACTCTCTGAGCATTTAGAGTCTCTCTTGGAGTTCTAAAGTCCTCTGTACTCTGGGAAGAATTCTTGTGCTATCCAACCTAGATGTAAAATGCTTCATAACATGGAGGCAAGGGTTTTTTGGGGGACAATTCTGCAGGCAGTGAGAATACCCAGTCAGGGGGCCACCTCGGGACTTGAGGTTTATATCGTTGCTTCAGATGGGGTGAGGATGCAGGCAGCCATGTCGATGGCACCAGGTTGGGGCTGGACTGCAGGTGGACTCCAGCTCACATCAGGCTGTGCCTTTGCCTTCCAAGGTCTTGGTCTTATATTGGACCAAAATCCTGAGGTCATGGGGCAGGTCTATCCCATGTCAGTGGTCAGTCACAAACAGCCTGACCCCTGCTTTGGTCAGGGTTGTTATTATCTTTGCTCACTTCAGTGAGTGTGGGTGACCAAGGACCTCCTCAGTAATGAGCTGATGTCTGTCATAACAGCTCCCCAACCAAGACAGCAGCCCATGACCTTTGACTAAGAAGGCCTGTTACTACCAAGACATTTTGTGAATTCCTGCACAGTACCAGTTATTGATTGGGAAACAATCTAACTGAGCCTAAGAAGCTGCAAGACAGCAGAACTAGTGATTGCAAAGTGTGTCAGTCTGGCTGTTTTAAGTGATAGCCCTTAAATAATAATGACTTAAAACAAAAATTTAAATTTAATGATCATTCCTATATAAATATCACCAGGTTAGGTGGTCCAGGGCTTGTACAGCAACACTACAGTAATCAGATCTTGGGCTTCTTCTACCTCATTGCCCTGCCATTCTCCATAAAAACTTACATCTCATGTTCCAAGAAGGCTGCTTTGGTCCCACCCATCACATTCTTATTCCATCTCATTGTGGGGAAAGAAGTTACACATAATATTTCCTCTCATATCCTGTTTATTTTTAAAGAGGGAGACACAGCAGAGAGGGAACACAAGCAGGGGGAGTGGGAAAGGGAGAAGCAGGCTTCCCACAGAGTGGGGAACCCAAAGTAAGGTTCAATTCCAAATCCCTGGGATCATGACCACCAGGCACCCCTCCTCACATATCTTATTAACCAGCATTTAGTCACATGACCTAACAGCAAAAGACTCCAGGAAATGCACATTTTAGCTGAGTGTTCTTGTAGCGGATTAAAAAGTCTATCACTCCAAAAGGAGAGAAGAGTGGATACAGGAGGACAACTTGTATCTGTCACAGAGGTTAAGAACATGGACTTGAAGTGCTATCAACTTGACCTTAAACCCCAGCTCCATCCCTTCCCAGCTGTGTGGGCTAAAGAAAGAGAATTAGTCATCTATCACCATGTAACAAATTATTCAAAAACTTATCCACTGAAAAACAACTGATGTTTGTTATTTCAGGATTCCTATGAATCAAGAATTTGATGGGGCAGGGGTGGGTGGTGGGGAGGGCAGCTTATCTGGGTGATTCTGGCTCAAGGTCCCTGATGAGGTGTGGCCAAGACATTGGCTGGAGCTGTAATCAGGAGGAGGTTTTAACCAGGGCTTCCAAAATGGCTTGCTCCCATGATTGCAAGTGGGAGGTGGGAGCCCTCAGGTCCTTGTCATGTGCTTACTGTCCTCATGACATGCCAGTTGGCCTTCCCCAGAAAGAGTGACCCAACAGAGTAAACAACGAGGAGGTCATGGTGCCTTTTAGGATCTACTCTTGGAAATCTAACACCATCACTTCTGCCAGATTCTATTCATTAGATTCACTAAGCACAGCCCACACTCAAACATTGGAAAATGATGCCCCACCTTTGAAGGAAGGGAGATAAAAGAATTTATGGACATATTTTTAAATTACAACAGCAAGTTAATCATCTCTGCTAGCCAAAATGGAATTTCCCCATTTATAAAATAAGAGTAACATTCAACTCATAGAGCTGCATGGGGATTTAAAAGACAATGCATGGAAAGCTCTGGACACTTAGTAAGCATTTACTAGTATTGTCATTCCCTGACCTTCCCTCCTCTCCCAGGCAGATGTAACCCTGTTCTCCCTTGGGACCATCAGTGGCCTGTGTAACACAGATACTTCTGCAGTACCTACTGTCAAGATCATAAGAGGAATGTACTGCTGAAGATTGCCCATGATTGTGAACGTGTGTAATTAATGTAAGACCAATTCCACCAAGGGTTGTGAAGAACATTTCTTTTCTCCAGCTAAAGTAGCACAGGTACATACCAAGAGCGTAAACACAATTTGAAGCTCACTCCATCTGCCAACTGGGAAATTCTGAGATTGATATGTGTTTGAATGGGGGTGAGGAATTTGAATTATTTCACATCTGGCACATTGACGGAAAATGTTTTGTGTTTTTACATTGCCCATCTTCAAAATCACAGAGTTCATGTTTACTTAGAATGTGACAATGTTGTAGGTGTTTATGGATTTGTTTCTGTCTACTAGATGAGTTTCTTCAGGACAGAGATTGGGAGCCTTAGTAAGGCAGTTCAATTATGGAATCTTCAGTTTTTTTCATCTGCAAAATGTGGGTGCTACGCCCACTCACAGAAAGTCTGTCCTGAAGCTCATCCAGGGCTCAGTGGACACAAAGCCCAGGTGGCCCAATATATGAGAAGTCAAGGGCAAAGGACAGAACTGAAGGGCAGAAAGAATGGAGAAACCCTTCAGATAGGGAATCAGAAACGGGTCATGCAAGACCTCAGTGTTCCCGCTGGTAATGAGTGTGAGCAAGACCAGGAAGCAAAAGGACCCCCTAGAGACAGGGGCTGGAGATGGAGACCCTGCTTGGCTTGAGCTGGAGGTTACCCATCTTCCAGCTACTGGCAAGACACAGAGCTTCGTTTGTCATGGCCAAGAAGCCAGAAGCAAGTAGCAACCATAAAACCTCCTTTGGAAGTAGCTGACTATGCTTTCTTGAGCTTTGGGTACAGGTGTTGGCTCAGGTTTGGACATCTCCTTCTGGAACGTTCTGCAGGTGCTGCTGCAAACCCAGCATGCCCCAAATGGGCCTCCTCAGTCTCACTCCTGCACAAAACTGCCTGTAGGACTGGCTTTGTCCTGTGTTATTTTCATGATCAGCTGCTGTGACCCCTCTCCCTGCATTTTTACCCCTCATCCAACCAGATGTCACATCCTATCCAAACTCTTTGTGCCTTGTCTCCTGAATTGGCCCTATTTCCCTTCTCTGGCAGTCTTTCTGGCTTTGGCACCTCATGCTCCAGCTCAACCCCCCAAAGATTTCTCTTAAAGGCAGCTTGGAACACACCCATTCCCCTGCTCTAGGGTCTTTTATGGCTTCCTCTGGCACAGAGCCAATAAAACATGACAAATCAGGAGGAAAATCAGTTCTCAATTTATATTCCATGTCACAGATTGATCTGTACCTAGACTTATATCATTTTGAACTCTATAGGCCAACTTCTAAGGATTCCCCTCTTACACCCCCATTCAGCTCCATGTCCTGCTAAAGTCCAGCTGGGATTAACCTTCTCCCCAGTAACCTTCCAAAAGCCCACACTCCAAATTCACCCTCCCTTCCCAGGTCTTGGGAGCCCTTTGAACCTCTCTCATATACCTTATCACTACTCTCCTGATAAATGGTTATTCATGTATCGATTTCTTTCCTCTTGACTAGAGATCAAGGACTCTGGCTTCCTTAATTACATACACAGGATAGGTGTCAGGGCAGATAGTCAAAATATGTAGCCATCTTTGGGAATGTCCCAGCTAGAGAGAAGCCTTGGCCACTGAACTAATCATTCTTCCCCGTCATATAGCAGAAATACAATAGGCCTTTAATTAATTTTAAGAAATGATTCATGTACAACTCAATAGCAAAAAATCCAAACAATCCCCTTAAAAAATGGGCAGAGAATCTGAATAGAGATTTCTGCAGACATACGGATGGCTGACAGGTACCTGGATAGATGCTCCACATCAGTCATAATCAGGGAAATGCAAATCAAAACCACAATGAGATATTGCTTTACACCTGTCAGAATGGGGACTTTAGGATGGGGATGTTAGAATTATCAAAAAGACAGAAAATGACATGTGTTGGCGAGGATGTGGAGAAAAGGGACCCCTGCAAAGCAGGGTTAGGAATGTAAATTGGTGCAGCCATGATGAAAAGCAGGATGGAGGTTCCTCAGAAATGTAAAATACAACCATTGTCTGGTCCAGCAATTTCACTTCTGGATATTTATTGTAAGGAAACAAAAAACAAAATTGAAAAGATATCTACACTCTCATGTTTGTTGCAGGTTATTTACTGTAGCCAAGATTTGGACACCACCTAAACTTCCTTTGGTGAATGAACGGAGGAAGAGAATGTGGTCTGTGTACACGGCGGGATATCATTCAGCCATCACAAGAAAGAAACACTGCCTTGTGACGACCTGGGTGGAACTTGAGGGCATTACTCTAAGTGAAATAAGACAGAGAAACTCAAATACTTTGTGATCTCACGTAGATGTGCAATCTGAAAAGAGAACCCAAAACTCACAGATACAGAGAACAGATTGGTGGTTGCCAGAGGTAAGGTGGGGGTTGGGGTGGTGGATAAAATGGGTGGAGGTGGTCAAAAGGTACAAAGTTAGGAGGAAAAAGAGAGTTTATGAATTGGATTAGATTCCTGACTTTGAATGTATTTATCTATTTAGCCTACTTTATTTCCCCTTCTAGCAAGTTCTTTTCAGTTCCCTCCCTTCTAGGAAAAAAGCAGATCTTCCACACACAATTCCTTCATTTGTTCAACAAAAATCTATGGGTAGGGATAACTGCATAGCTCAGTCCGTTGAGCGTCTGGCTATTTCAGCTCAGGTCATGATCTTGGGGTCATGGGATCGAGCCCCACGCCAGGCTCCATGCTCTGCAGAGAGTCTGCTTAAGATTCTCTTTCTCACTCTTCCTCATCTCCTCCCCCCCTCAAATAAATAAATAAATAAATCTAAAAAAAATAAAAAGAAATGTCTATGGGCATCTGCGAGGGGCCTGGCACCATGCTGGTTGGTGGGGATACACTGGTGAGCCGAAATATGCAAGGTCTCTGATTTCAAGGAACTTGGAGCCAGACTACATCTAGTAAGAACAACAAGAAAAGAAAAGCAGTCACAGAATTCACAGTGACCCGAAGGCCAAGCAGGAGTCTGCAGAGGGCAGTGGTGAGGATGTGGATGAAGCCTGCTGGGCCTGCATGGTGGCTGAAATCTTAGGTGGATAGGACTCATCCCTGGAAAGTCAGGGGCAGCATTTCAGGCAGGAGGAGGATAACCGAAGGTCTTCAGCTGAAAGGAGCTGACCTGCTCAGAGGAAGTAAGAGAAGGCCCTTGAGGTGGGGCCCAGGAATCTGTGAGAGTCAGAAGAGGAGCAGCAGAGACAGTGATCCCTGGAGGGCGCAGGACTGTCAACGATTCTGGGACGCTACTGAAAATCAAGCTTTCTTAAATGCTGTTAAATAGGCACGTGCCATCGTGTGTATGATCTTCCTCATTCCTTGGCTTCCATAGAAGCAGCTAACTACTGTTATTTCTCCTGATCTGAGCCCAGATCTCCTTCAAAAACTGCTCTAGGCTCTTGAAAATCTTCCCAGAAACTCCAAGGAGGCATGCAGGTCCCTGCAGGAAATGGGCCTGAGGCTCCCCACTGTGGTGACACCACGCCCCCCAGCACTCACCTCACTCTGGTATAACAACCCCAAGGGCACGGGAGTCAGGGACTGGCAAACCTGCCTGTCTCTTCTTTCTCTGCATAAAAGTCTCTCCTTCCTACAGGGTCCACCTCCCAGGTTGCCTTGTCCTAAGCTCCGACTCCTCCTCTTCCTCTTCTTCTTTTAATCTGTTCATTTGATAGACAGAGAGAGCACGTGCAGAAGCAGGGGGAGCGGCAGGCAGAGGGAGAAGCAGGCCTCTGGTGAATGGGGAATCCAATATGGGGCTGGATTCTAGGACCCTGAGATCATGACCCGAGCCAAAGGCAAACGCCTACTGACTGAGCCACCCAGGTCCTGTCCTGTGCTCTTTTCAGAGTGAGGTCAGAATCCAGAGCCTGCCCCCAGAGAGGATCTTTCTCCACTCCTGCTTTGATGTTCTCCTCCTCTGCCCCATGATCTCCACCCACAGCTTTCTCTGATCTAACCCTGAATCTCCTCCCAGGCTCTCAGAGCCCCATCTCCTTGGTGGGTGATTGTCCATTGAGCCCACAGTTTTCCCTCTAGACACCATGGGACTTCACACCATGGGACAGGAAGAGACACTGATGGCCAACTGCAACCTCAGGAACTGCTATGCTCTTACACAAATAACGTTATTGAAACTTGAAGGCTCCTTAATCCCAATGTTCAGAGAGGAAAACTGAGGCTAGGAGAGCTGGAGTGAGCTGTTCAGGGCTGTTCAGTGCTCGACAGAGCACACACTGACTCTGTGGGTTGGCCCTGCATTAGGGCTTCTCCTTGCTCCCTGAGTATCAACTTCCTTCAGTATTTCCAGTGAAGGTGGTTCAGTGAGTCATAAGTACTGAGCCCGGCCCTGTCCCAATTCCTTGGGACACAGAGATGAGTAAGGCATGATTGCAGACTCTATGGAGAGACCATGGAGAAGAGTGGGACAGAGTTCATGCTTTGGAGTCACATGGATGCATTGAGGCTGTATGTGACTGAGCAAGTAATGAACCACCCTGTTCCTCAGTTTCAAGTCCATAGCTGGGGCAGGAACTGCATCCACCTGCCCTCTCCTGTAGGGTCTTAGCAGGACTAACTCAGAAATAATTAATAAGGAACTCCTAGTTGTCCCTGACTAGAGACCAAAGAGTGAAACTAAACTTGGCCCTCCATCAGGCAGGACCCCCACCATTCTTCACTGCAGTGGTATCTGAAAAAGCCAAGCAAAATGGATGGTATACCTGAGATCCAGAGGCTCTATAACATAATACACAAAGTGTCCAGTGTTTAACTGGAAGTCCCTCATGTCAAGAATCAGGATGAACCAAGAAGCTCTCAAACTGAACAAGAGAAGGTTATCCATCGATTCCAATACCATGAACACAGAGGTTTTAGAATTATCTGAAAAATCTTAAGGCTGAAATCTTAAGCATACTTCAGCGAGTAACTATGAACACACTTGAAACAAATGAAAAAAAGAAAAAAAATAGAAAGCCTCATCAAAGAACATAAAATCTCAGAAAAATAAAAAAAAAAAAAAAAGGAGGGGAAGGAGATAGAAAAGAAGCCAATGGAATATTTAGAACCAAAAACTACAATATATGGAATAAAAAGCCCAGTGGATGGGCTCCACAGAAGAACTGAAATATAATCCTAATTCCAGGTACAGTCCTCTCTGCCTCTTGCATACACCAAGGGTTCATGGAAGTCTGGGAGGCTGGGAAGACCATCTCTGTACCCTGTGGGTTCAGTAGAGGGGCTTGCTTAAGTGGCAACGGGTTCTGATTTGGGCTGTGAGCTTTTGAGGGGCAGAGGAAACCCTCAAGGAATTAGAAATCTTCCCTGTCTCTCCCCTGTCTTCCCCATACTCAAGGGCAACACAGACCCATCTCCCTTGATTGGTGCCATGGTTTCCAGTTCAATCCAGTTGCCCTGAGACACCACTGGGAAGCAGCTGAATCTCGTTTTCCCTCAGTGGTCTCTGTCTTCCAGGAGTTCAAGCCCGCAGGGTTGGTGGAGCCGTTGGAAAACAAGTCAAGCCCCTCACTTTCCTTCTAGGGAGACTAAGACACAAGGAAGAAGAACTCAGCCAATGACCCACTCAAGGGAATGGCAGAGTTAGAATGTAATCCAGACCTTCCAGTAAATCTCACCACCAACTCACAAAAGGCTTGCCATTTTAGGTCAGGATTCCCAGTTCCTAGAAGCCCAGTCTGGACTTGGCAGAGCAAGCAAGGGAGGGAAAGAGGCTGCTTTGCTCTCCCTCTTTCATTCAACAAATATTTACCAAACGCCATATTGTCATTAGGGTTTCTAACAGTTTGCTGCTGCTGTGTAACAAAGCACCCACAAATCAGTGGCTTGAAACAATAAAGCATTTATTACTGCTTGTAAGCTGATGGGTCAGGAGGTAGTGGTGATCATCAGGTCAGGCGTCAGCTGAACTTGGCTGGGATCTCTGGCAGATTTTCTGGAGGCTGGCTGGTATTCCAAGGACCCCCTCATATATCCAGGCTTTGGCTTGCTGCTGTGACTGGGCCATGTGTCTTTTCCCAGCAGGGTGGCGAAAGTTCTGAGAGAACACGTGTAAGGGGTGGAGGCATCTGAGCCTCTACAGTATGACTTCTGCCACATTCTGTTCCCCATAGCGTGTCATAGGTGTTCCCAGAGGCCAGGAGGGAGACACGGGCTCCATGTCCTGATGGCAACGTTGCAAAATCCCGGTGGGAGGGTCATGGATGCAGAATGTCTGGACAACTTGGGCCATTTCTGCCATTTTCCAAGGGGCTGTTCTGAAATATTCTGCTTCCATTTCCTCCTCATTCTTTAGGACTGTATGAGCAGCGTGGGTCAGTGATAGGAAGTGAGGGATGTCATTTCTGGGTGAACATTTGAAACTCCAGTGTCTGATTCCACACATTCCCCTCTTTCTGCTATGGGAAGCAGAAAGTTAAGGTCAGCGCTCCTACCAGCCTGAACCACTGAGTGTTGTTGCTTTAAGTCCTGGTGCTCTGGGGATATTTGTCCCTGCAGTATAACCTAATTTTTCCTGACTGACATGAGTCTCTGCTACCTATCAGAAACTACTCACTCAGTCTAGATTTGTGGACAGGAAAGAAGGATCGGTGCCCTGGGTGAGCTTGTGGTCTTGTGAGGGCTAAACACAATATCGACGTGAACTCACAAATGAGTGCGGAATGAATACAGAGACACGGTGCACGAAGCAAAGGCCGCACGGCAGTGAAAGCAGGGCATTTCAGGGGGGGTCACAGGTGAGAGGTTGGAGGAGGAAAGGAGCTTGGCCGGAAGGTTTGGAAAGAGGGCCGGTGTGGCAGGAGAGAAGTGGCCAGGGGAGTGTGGGGGTGCTGAGAATGAAGAGGGCCAGAAGGCCAGCCTGCTGGGGCCCCAGGGCTGGCGGGGAAGAACAGAGCTTTGATTTGGGGCATCTGCAAGCCCCCAGTGTGGGTGGGACTGTGGGACTGAACCCTAAGCTGGAGGGGGTCGGGGCCGGTCACAGCCCTTATCTCCTGGGCATAAGCCCTGAGACTCAGAAGCTCAGGTCAGGCCTCTCAGCTGTAACCACGAAAGAGAAGTGTGATCCCCTGCAATATTTTTAACAACATAACCACCAGTCCTCTCCTTCTACAGGGCAAGGCCCTGGGGCAAGTCGGGGCAGTCATCAGGCCCCTCCCTGACCCCCTGGCCCAGCCCTGGGCAGGGGGGGACCTGGGGGTAAGGAGTGGCCAGGACACCAAGCACCTGCTCCTCCCACCTGCTGCCAGATCCGCTGGAAGGACACAGATGTACTTGGGAGAGACCCTGAGCAGGGACAGGCCAGACCTCCGGGAACCATGATGGCATCTTCCTCAAAGGGCTGTGAGCGAGGTGGTGTGGTGCCCATGGAGACACAGGGCAGCGGGGCTCAGTGCCTATGATGGGGCTGTGAGGACTCATCATTTCCTCCACCGGCCCCAGCCTCTATTTTGCCCCTTGTGACAACTACTGATTGGTGACAATGGCCTGGCCCTGGGTTTACGGAGACTGCTTTGACTCCCAGATGCTGGGTATATGGGGGCAGGGAGAGGTAGGAGAAACACAGAGGGAGCAAAAGCTGGGCTCACCTTCAGAGGCCTTTCTTCTCAGTTCTATGCACATACCCACACCTAGAGCATCTGTACACACCACACACACATCTCACACACACACACCCCACACCATGCATATACATACCACACAGGTCACACACACATACACACACGGTACACACCCATACACACTGTAGAGGTGCCTACCACACTCACACCATGCACACACACATACACACCACCCATACCACAAACAGTATATATACACACACATCACACACACACCACATATCACACATCTCTGTCACACACACACACACACACACACACACACACACACACACACACACCTCCTCTTTAGCCTCAGGGTTGCAGCAGGGGATACGGGAATTACCAGGGCACCACAAGGGAGGCATGCGGAAATTTCTTACATCTGGCTTCCTTTGTCCTCCAAGGCATCTGATGGCCTGTTTTGGCTGACTTCAGATGAGGGGTCTGCCTTAGTTTCCCAGGGCTATCTACCATAACACGTGCCGCAAACCCGGTGGCTTAAAGCAAGCGTGTTCTCGCCTAGTTCTGGAGGCTGGAGCATGACGCAGAGTACGGGCAGGGTTGGTCCTTCCTGGAGGCTCCTCCGGAGAATCCATGCCACGCCTCCCACTCACCTCCTGGGCTGCCTGCACCCCCTCCCAGGTGCTGTATGGTTTTTAGACACACCACTCCAGCGTATGCCCCGGTCTTCATGTGCCTCTTCCCATATCTCTGTGTTGCAAACCCCCCTCTTCTTCTAAGAACAACCGACATAAGATTCAGTGCCATGTCTCTCATCTAGAAATCCTTAATTACACATAGGAAGACCTTCCTCCAAACAAGGTCCCATTCCCAGGTTCCTGGTGGATGGATCGCTTGGGTGTGGGCAACACCATTCAACCCACCACAGGGTCCCTGGGCTTCCCCAGCTCCTCAAGGGAGTCTTTGAACATGGGCAGTGTGACTTTGGCTCACATCTCTGACAACCCGCCCACCCCTCTAACAGGAGCAGAACAGTCAGTCTCCCCTTCCCAGAGCCCTAGGAGATGCCAAGCAGAAGGGACAGATGGCCCTCAGCCAACTCAGCAGCGATGACAATGCTCTCTTGTGCCTCCTCCCCTTGGGTGATGGGGTCCTCCAACTGGAGGATAGAGGGGTCTTAGTTGCAGCAGCCCCCTGGGAGCAGAAGAGGAAACTGAGGCTCCAGTGCAGTTAGCTTAAGGCATGTAGGGAGTCACTGACCAAGCTAAGAGCCTGGTCAGGGGCTTGGGTTCTAGACCTTTGCATCATGGAGGAAAGGACCCAGAAGTGAGGAGGGAGTTGCCTGGTTTGAGAAACTGAAAGGAAGCCAGTGTGGCCCGGGGGGCCGTGGGCGTTGAGGGAGTCTGCAGGCAGGCCAGGGGAAACGTGTCTGTACCCAGGGGGAGAGGAGGAGCCCCTGTTCCAGGATGGGCTTCCTGCCCTGTGATCTGCCCTGGGGCTGACCCTGCCCACCTTCCTGGATCAGAGGCTGCTTCTGCTGGAGATGCCAGGAACTTCTTCACACCAAGGCACAAAGGGTGATGGGGAAGGTCATGGTTGACCTCTTCACAGAAACATTTTTCTTTAGGTGAGGACTCTGAGACCACTGGTGTCACCTGTAGCAAACTCCTGACCCTCCTCCTATCCCTTTCCTCTAACAGACAAGGCATCTGGAGCCAGAGAAGGGACCCACTTGCCTGAAGTCACACTGCCCAGAGTGGCCTCCAGGTGCCCTGAGCTCCTTGAGCACAGGTTCAGCCTTTCCCCGGAATCCTCCCAGCCCCGAAATTCTCCTTTTACAGATGAGCAAGCTGGCGCTGCCCGCAGAGGGCTGGGAACAAAACAATAAAAACAACATGTAATGTAGACTCTGGTCTAGCTCCCAAGCTGATTTCTCCTGGGACAGAGTCTGCTGGGTCCGTCCGAGTTCCTGATTCTGGGCATGAAGTTCCTGTTTGGAACTTCAGTTCTCTGAAAACCAGAGAAAAGGAGAAACATGTTTCTTCTCTGGGTCCAGGTTAGAATGAGAGTGTGTTCCTCCAGCCCCTGAGGAGGTATCCTTGGCTCGTGAGCCTTGATTCCAAAGCTACTTCTATTCCCAGAGTCGCTTCAGAGGGGCGGGTCATGGGTGCTGTGCGGTCTGGCAGAATCTGTACCTGAGCAGCCTCCTCCCTGCTGTGTGACCTCAGGCAGGTTGCTTGACCTCTCTCTGCTCTGTATCTCAGGCAGGTTCAGCCCAGGGATGCACAGGAGTGAGGTCGCATCCTGCCTCCCATGAGAGCTAGTCGCTCCCTCTCCTCTGACCACAAGGCAGTCCTCTGCCAGAGCTACAAACAGGAACTGAGCCGCCAGAGCCGCTGTTGAAAAGAACTCTCGGACTAGAGGGTGTGTCTGTTCAATTTGGTTCTCTGCCCTCAAGGATCTGGGAAAAGTTCCAGGCCTGAGCAAGTTTATCCGATTCCTTTCTTTACCACCCAGCCTTGAATTTCATGGAAAACAAAACAGAGTTTTTCCTCCCCAAAAACCAAAAAACAAAGTCAGCTACCACTCATTCAATTATTGCAGGGAATGTCACGTCTCCTAAGGTTGGGTTTCTGCACTTGACCACCTACTCCGTGGGTGCCCGGGGGCAAGATATTTTAATGTCTCTGAGCCCCAGTTTCCTTGCTTCTTGTGTATAAAAAGGATATTGTAATGAAGGCTCTGTAGTATGTTGGAGAACGAGAGGTCAGTCCTGGAGAATGGTCCTTGGCACGGGACGAGAGCGTGACAGGGATGGCCAGTGTCTCCCTGGGTGACCCTTCCCCAGCCTCAGCTTCACACCCCAGCAAAGATGTCCGTATTCCTCATCCAGGAACCTGGCCCTGTGTGCTTTTCAATGGCAAAAGGAACTTTGTAGGTGGGATTAGGTTAAGGACCTCAGAATGGGCGGATATAATCATAGGATTCCTTTAGAGAAGGGGGCAGGGGTGGAAGGAGATGATGTTATGGGGATGAAAAGGGAGATAAGGCAGCGAGACACCGGGCAACGAGCCAAGGAATGTGGGCGGCCCCTGGAAAGTGGAAGGGGCAGAAATTAGATTTTTCCCCTGGAAACTCCAGAAGAAACAGTCTGCCGACACCTTGATTTTAGACTTCTGACCTGCAGAGCCCTAGGACAGTGAACATGAATTGCCTCAATATACTGAGTTTGAGGCAAGTTGTGATGGCAGCCCCAGGACCCTGGCATGAGCCCTGAGGAGACACCCACGATGAGCCCCGGGAGCTCCCTGGCTTCCTGACTCCCTCGTCCTGACTCTGCACCTCCTGGCTTCTTGTCTGTCTCTTCTGAGAGCTTCCTGACAGTCTGCGCTTCCCACGCTCTCGGCGACCAGCCCAGGCTCCCCTGGGCTCCCAGTGGGACGTGCTCTCTGCCACGTGTGGGGCTGTTTACTCCACGGGCGGATGCTCCTCTGGCCGTTTATTCCCCACCTCGGTTGGCAGTTCTGACTCACAAGAGCTGGTAACACATGTGCAGATGATGGTCTGTTTGGACTTGCCAGAAATGAACAGAGGAAGAGAATAGGCCCCTATGTCCCCCTTGCTCGGGCCACCTGGAATACCACCTTGCCATATTTAGGTGTCTGTGCCTTTCCTTCCACACTCCCCCCCCCCCCCGACTCTGCCTGCCACGCCAGCCTGTGTAGGTGTGGAGGGCAGTGGTTATGGGGTGGGTTCCGATGGGGTCCTAATGCCAGTTCTTCTACCTCCTAATCGTGTGGCCATGAGCACATGGCCCAGCCTCTCTAAGCTTCTGTTTTCCTCATTGGTCTGGTGGGAAAATCAGATGCCTCCTTCTGAAGGGCACTGGGATGATTTAATGAATTTTTACAGGTAGAGTTTAGGGAAAAGTGCTTGGTATAGGTGTGACATGCTGGGGTGCCTGGCTGGCTCAGTCAGCAGAGCATAGGAGTCTAAGCCCCTTGTTGGACATAGGGCTTATGACAAAACACATGAAAAAATGCTCAGCAGCAGTTGGCATCAGGGAAATACAAATCAAAACCACAATGAGCTACCATCTCACACTTGTCGGAATGGCTAAAATTAACCAGTCAGGAAACGACAGATGTTTTTGAGAATGCAGAGAAAGGGGAACCCTCCTACACTGTTGGTGGGAATGCAAGCTGGTGCAGTCACTCTAGAAAACAGTATGAAGGTTCCTCAGAAAGTTAAAAACAGAGCTGCCCTATGACCCAGCAATTGCACTACTGGGTATTTGCCCCAAAGATACAGATGTAGTGAAAAGAAGGGGCACCTGTCTCCCAGTGTTCATAGCAGCAAAGGCCACAATTGCCAAACTATGGAAAGAGCCCTGATGCTCAACAACAGATGAATGGATAAAGAAAATATGCTCCATATATACAATGGAATATTACTCAGCCATCAAAAACAATTAGCTCTTGCCATTTGCAACGATGTGGCTGGAACAAGAGGGTATTGTGTGAAGTGAAATAAGTCAGTCAGAGAAAAGTGAATTCCACTCATAAGTGGAATTTAGGAAGCAAAACAGCTGAACAGAGGGGAAAGGAAGGAAAAATAAAATAAGCAAAAAAAAAAAAAAAGAAAGAAGCGGGGGAGGCAAACCATAGGAGACTCTTAACTCTAGGAAACACCCTGAGGGTTGCTGGGGGGGGGGTGGGTAGGAGATGGGCTAGGTGGGGGATGGGCATGAAGGAAGGCGCTGGATGGAATGAGCACTGGGTATCATATACAATGATGAATCACTAAACTCCACCTCTGAAGCTAATTTAAAAACCAATCATAAAATAAAAATTAAAAAATACACCAAAAAAAAGAAAATCAACTGGTAGCCTTAAGAAAATAAGCCCCATCTCATTTCTTTAGCTGAGAGAAACTTTTCTGGTATTTCACATCTCAGCTCCAGTGTTAATCCTCCCATGGAGCCTTCTTTGAAATCTCCTACTCCTTTTGTGTGGCTGTTTCTTCTTCAATTCTGTCAGTGTTTGCTTCAGATATTTAGGAACTCTGGGGTTGGGTGCATCAACATTTACAACTGTTCTTTCTCCCTGGTGAATTAATCCAGATGTCGTCAGTTTGGACTTAAAGTCTCTCTTGTCTGATATTAGTGCGGCCGATCCAGGTCTCCTTCAGCTCCCATCTGCACAGAATATCTTTTTCCTTCCTTTTATTATCAAGTTACATGTGTCTCATATCAAGAATGAGTCTCTGGGGGCGCCTGGGTGGTAAGTTGGCTCAGCATCTGCCTTGGGCTCAGGTCATGATCCCAGGGTCCTGGATTCAATCCGGGCTGAACAGGGAGCCCGCTTCTCCCTCTCTGGCTGCCTTCCCCCACCCCCACTAATGCTCTCTGGCTCTCTCCCCCTGTCAAATAAGTAATAAGATCTTTAAAAAAAAATAAAATAAAGTGAGTCTTTGTAGGCAGCACATCCTTAGAAAACTGTTGGTTTGTTTATGTATTCAGCAATCTACATCTTTTAATGCAGGAATTTAATCTATCATGGGGCTGCTTTGAGTAGTCCTTTCTACAAGGAGGGTTGGTGCCTCCTCCTTGGTCCCGGGAAGCCTGTATCTCCCCGGCGTGGCACTCGACTGCTCACATTCACTTGTATCTTAATATTTCACTAATGCCCGCAGGCCGTTAGGAAACAGGGATTTTGCTCTTCTCTGCCACCTGCACGATGCCTTTAGCGAGCATTATATGCATCTCGTTGAGTGAATAATATGGCCGAGAGTAGTGATAGCTAACATTTTTTGAATACTTACATGGAACCAGGTGCTGTGTTAAGCTCTTTACTCGTGTCCTTTTAAATAAACCATGAAGTAGGGACTATGCTTACCTGCATTTTGCAGATGGGAGAATCCAGAGGAGTAAAGAAAATTTCAGACTCCCCCGCATGGAAATAGCAGACCAGGCTTCAAGTCCTGGTTGGTCAGCTCCAAGTCTGGGTCATTACCCACTGTATTTCTGCATCAGTTAGACTTAGGTCTGGCTGCATGGGCCAGAAAGTCCCAAGTGACAGTGGCTTAAATAGGAGGGCAGTGATCTCTCTCTCATAAAAGAAGGCCAGACGCGGGCAGCCTGGACCCGCAAGGCACTGAAGCAGTCTCCCCAGAAACTCAGGGTTCTGATTTCTCTGCTCCATCCTCAGCACGCAGCTTCAATCTCAAGGTCTCATGGCCCAGGAGGGTTGCTGCAGCTCCGGCCACAGCACCACTCAAATTCTAAGTCACCAGCAGGAAGAGGTGGGTCAGAAGAAGACAATTCTCTCTTCAAGACAATTCCTGCAAGTGTCATGCTTGTATTACTAAAATGTTACCTCCTTGAAACACCATGCATCTATCACTCCAGAGTTTCTGTGGGTCGGGAGCCTAGGCATAGCTTAGCTGTGTTTTCTACTTCAGGGTCTCATGACCCCTCTAACTAGGAGCTGCTAAGGGCTACCTTTTCATTGTAGGCTCAACTAGGGAACAACCCACTTCCAAGCTAAGGGGGCTTTGTTGATAGAATTCCAATCCTGTGGCTGAAGGATAGAGGGCCTCCGTTTCTTTCTGGCTTCCCTCAACTCCTAGAAACCACCCATAGTTTCTTGTCATGTGGGCTTCTTTAACTGGCATATTTACTTCATCAAATGAGCGAGGAAGAGACTCCTCATAAGACAGACATTATCATCTTATGTACGTAAATATGTGCGTGTGTACATGTGATCCCACACACGATCAAGGACATCCTATGACCTTTGCTGCATTCTCCATGTCTAGAAGCAAGTCAGAGTTCTGCCCTTCTCCAGGGGAAGGGATCACCACAGGTGCGAACCCCAGGATTGCAAGGGTTCGCCACCATGACATGACAGTCTGTCGACCACATCGCCTATAACACTTGTACTAGCATCCCACAGGCTAAAACCTGGTCCCATAGTCACCATAGTGCAAAGGAACGCTGGGAATGTAGTTTCCTAACTGCTCAGCAATGTGTCCACGTAAAGACTGGGGACATATCCTCAAAGGGATGGATATTAGCAGCTAGAAGTCATTTCCAGCCTCTCCTTCTATTACCCATAAGAGAACATGCAAAAAAAAATTGTCGATAGCTCATTTTCTTCTTTCCCTCAGCATGCTTTGTACCTAATAATATTAATTTAATATTTTATTTTAAGATTTTGTTCATTTATTTGATAGAGAGAGCGAGAGTGCAAGCACGGGTTGGGGGGAGGGGCAAAGGGAAGCAGGAAATAATCTGAGATGCAACAATAGCTCCCGGCACAAGGAGAGGCAGCAGAGTGTTTGCTAGAATGCAAATATTTGGTACAACCCTGATGACCATCTATTACTTGTCGAAAGGACAAGATAACGATAAACCACACTAGGCAGTCATAAAAGTCATGTTTGCAAATGCTTATCTAACTAGGAGAAAATAAAAAGCTCAGGATATGTTAGGTTTCAAAAGCAGGATGGATAATTATGTATATACAATGATGACTTCCATCCTCTAAAAATTGTGTCATAGAAACAATCTGGAAAGTAAATGACAAAAACGTTAAAAATGTTTGTCCCCAGCTGATGGATTTCGGGTGTCCTTCATTTCCTTCTTTCCACATTTCTGTATTTCCCAGATGCTAGTTCATGTGAAAGTGCTGCTCCTGGAGTCAGAAAAAGGGGAGAGAAGCGCACGTGTCTGCCACAGTGGCAGGAGACAGGGCTTTGGGCTGAATTGCCTGGATGGGGCGTGGTTGGGGGGTGGGTTTAGGTTCTCCTGCTAAAGCTGAGAAGAGACATGCTTTGGGCCTTTTGGTGCCTGCGTGGCTCAGTTGGTTAAGCTTCTGCCTTCTGCTCAGGTCATGACCTCAGGGTCCTGGGATCTGCTCAGCAGGGAGCTGCTTCCCCCTCTCTTTCTGCCTGCTGCTCTGCCTACTTGTGATCTCTCTCTCTGCTAAATAAATTAAAAGGAATGTCTTTTCCAGAAAACTGTATACAGTGGAGGGAGTGGTACTCTGGGCCCCTTAGACCAGAGTTGATCTCCCTCAGCTTCCCATGATGATCAGGAGTTAAAAAGGGGGCCAGGGTTTGGCGCAGGGCTGTATGCATCCTACAGAGCCCACGTGGTTTCCCCCATGATGGCTTCTTTTCCCGGGACCTGCTGAGCCCCCTGAGCAAAAGCAGGCTCAGCCTGTGCTTGAGGAAAGCTGGGGAGGAGCCGGGGAGGTCCAGGAGCCACCCCACAACCATGACGGCTGGCAGGTGATGTCCCACCATCTCACCCCTCTGTGAGATGGTGCCAGTTGCTCTTTACAGTCTCTCGGGGGAACCCCAGTCCAAGTGAGCCCCAGGTGCCCACTGCGGTA
This sequence comes from Mustela nigripes, assembly GCF_022355385.1. NCBI lineage: Eukaryota > Metazoa > Chordata > Mammalia > Carnivora > Mustelidae > Mustela > Mustela nigripes. The sequence goes on from NC_081559.1 coordinate 189,264,355, forward strand.
GACTGCTCATGGATGAACCCGACATCCGTCCTCTTCCCTGCCTCAACTTCCCAGTCCCTGGGGCTTCCTGAGGTTGCTTCCCCCGTAAAGTACCCGCACAAAAATCCTTGCGTTAAGGTCTGATTCTGGGAAACTCAATGGCTCTGCTATGGCATTTTGAACATCCTGGGCTCCTCTTACATTTTACGCCAGGGGCCCAGCTCAGGCAGCCATCTTGTCCCACTTACTCTTGTCCCACGTCTCTGGCCTGGCCTGCCCTCAGGTCTCCAGCTCCTAGCACGAGCACCCATTTCCCCCATGGCCCTAATCTTTGTGCAAAGACCTGCCTGCGTTGTCTTGTCCAGTTTTGCCAAATTGGCGGCCATCGTACCCAGCTTCTCTGCTCCAGCCACTTTCCGGAGGCCAGACATCCTCACTTTGCACCAGAGGCCCTCAGATGCTGCCTCCACCCCTCCTCTGCCTCCCTGCACTCCCTCTTCCTTTAAGCCGAGTCATGAGATTGGATGCTTGCAACGAGTTTGCGGGAACATTCAAGAGGATAATGGATGGGCCAGCCAAGCACAGGGCCAGTGCGACCAGGTGCCCACTAGTTGGATTGAGTCCAGCTGCTTACTCGGGATGGGGGACTGGAAGGGGGGTTGTGGAGGCATCACAGCTTGGCTTTTATGGGCGAAGGGTTACGACCCAAGATCCATTCACAGATGTCATACCATTGGATGGATTCCCTGTAGCCCCCAGATAGGGTCATGTTTAACTCAACCAGACAGCCAACAGTCAACTTGGAGTGGTCCACGATAGAGCACCATTTTGCTGACAACAACAACAAAGACAGCAGTAATCATAACAGTTGTTTCTTGACCTTCTAATGGCTTTCCATCTCGCTCAAAGGGAAAGCCAAAAACCAGTGGCTACAAAGTGATGTGCGCTGGCGTTCTTTTCTTGCTGATCCTATCTTCTCCCCTCTTTCCTGGCTTCAGCAGAGAAACAGAAGGTCACGCAGGGGAGAGAGAAAGGAGGAAGACAAACAGAAGACAGCCAGCATCCTGTAATTAGGGTTTCTGAGAAGAAAAACAGAAAAACAGGAGAAAAATTACTCACATATGTATTAGAGAAACTTTCCTAAAAAAATATGCAGATTCTATGGGCAAAGTCCCCCCAACTCCCACTTCCTGCCCTGCCCCACCAACACACATAAAGCCTGAAAAATAATCCATGCCAAGATACAGTTCCTGAACTTTCCTGATAAGCAAAGGACCTTGGAGACATTCAGGTAGAAAAAGCAGTTAAGTAAAAGAGAGACAAAGCCAGGCTGACTCTCAAGTTTTCTCCAGCACTTTTAGTTGCTAGAAACAATGGCAGTGAAATTTTGAAGGAAGGAAGGGAGGCCCAAACATGTAAATTCCAGCCAAGCTGACCTTCAGGTAGGAAGGCAACGGACAGACCTTTGCAGCCAAGCAAGAAATTAGGAACCAGAGTGGCCATGAGCTCTCCGTAGGGAAAGAAAATGAGAACAAGAGAAAACTTAGCTGATAGGAATTCCTGTCTTCTGAGAGAGATCCATCGGGAGATGAACAAGCTGGTAAGAACAGACTGATGGTGAGCATTGAGTCCATTTCAATGTCAAAGTAGTTCAAAACAAAGGTGGGAGTTATGGTTCTAAAATAGAAAGCAAGTTGGGTGCCTCGGTGGCTCAGTGGGTTAAGCCGCTGCCTTCGGCTCAGGTCATGATCTCAGGGTCCTGGGATTGAGTCCCGCATCGGGCTCTCTGCTCAGCGGGGAGACTGCTTCCCTCTCTCTCTCGCTGCCTGCCTCTCCATCTACTTGTGGTTTCTCTCTGTCAAATAAATAAATAAAATCTTTAAACAAAAAAAATAAAATAAATAAAAAATAAATAAAATAGAAAGCAAGTTGTAGGTAACTTACTATTGAAAACTGGTAAGAGTGATGGCCAGCTGGTGACAATGGAGGAATGTTGGAAACATACCTAAGGGCACACATATCCTTTTCGTCGTTAACTCATTCATCATTCCTTTAATCAATAAATATTAGTCAAGCCCTTACTATGTGTCAGACCCTTTTCTAGCTTCAGGGGATAGAGAATGGGTCAAGGTAAAACTGCGGCCCTTGGGCACCTCACATCCTGCTGGACATTGGGACAATAATTCCCATGACCCGCTGAGTTCAGGGCCTTGTTCATTCAGGGAGCTTCAGAACCCACCAAGCCTGTTTGTGCTTTTAAGTGTCCTCTCTGCCAAGAATGCTAGTCCCAGCCTTCTGGTTTGCTGTGTTAATGTCCACTCAACTTTAAATACTCAGTTTAAGCACTACCTCTTCCAGGAAGACCTCCCTGATCTCATACTCGGGCAGGATTCGGTATCCTTCTAATGTGCCCTCTTCAGCCACCTCTCCTCCCCACCCTGAGAACTTTTGCAATCTTGATATTTATCACATTTATTGTCCTTGGCTTCTGTCCCAGCATTCTGAGCACAGTGCTGGGCAGAAAAATAGGTGTTAAATACATTTAATGGATGGTCGGGTAAATGGTAGGCTGGCTGGGGGAAGGAAGGATGGCGGCAGGTGC
>NC_081559.1:189266945-189328857 GCF_022355385.1 Mustela nigripes
GCTCATCCCCCTGGGGCACTTGCTCATCCCCCTGGGGCACTTGCTCATCCCCCTGGGGCACTTGCTCATCCCCCTGGGGCACTTACCACCCTCGGCAGTTCACACTCCGTCTCATTACTGTAAACTAGAAGCCTAACCGTGTCACGTGAGCTAGATCTTTCTTCTCTCCATGGTCCTCCCACTCAATAAAGTCCAAGCCCTTCGCCGTGACATGCATGCACTCTGTGATCTAGTGTCTTCTTTCTCTCTAGGCTCAAGTCTCAGAGCCATTTCAGCCTCTGATTCAACACGGTCTACAGGCTTGAAACTAGAATTACAGCAAACCCCTTGATGTGGCCTTTTCTCGGCTTTCTGTGTTTGCTTATCTTGCTCCCTCCGCGTGGGATTTATCTCTCCGTGAGATCTTCTTCTCCTCCCTTGGCCCTCCCTTCCCTGTATAATGGTGCATCTTTCCATCTCCAGCTCTTTAGTTTGGTTTTGTGTTTACTTATAGGTCCCCGGCCCCAGCCTGTGGGTTCCTGGAGAAAATTGTCCTAAATCTTAGAGCAGAGCAAGATGCTATGCCCAACACAGAGTAGGTACTAGGTACTCAACAATGCCCCTTAAAGATGTCCATATCCTAATCCCCCTAGCCTCTGACCGTCTGACTTCTCCTGGCAAAAAGAGACTTCCCAGATGCAATTAAGTTGAGGGTTTTAAGATAAAGAGATTTCCTGGGAGATCTGGGCTGGACCTAGGCAATCAATCACATGGGTCCTTAACTGCTGGAAGAGGGAGGCACCCCAGCCAGGCCTGTGAGGATGGGACCAGGGCTTAGAGGGCTGAGGCTGTGGGCTCTGAAGATGGAGGAAGGGCCAGAAGGAACCCAGCCCTGCCTTTAGCTCATCGAGCCCCATTTAGGACTTTGTATCCCAGGGACTATAAGATCCTAAGTTTTTGTTTTTTTTAAAGATTGTATTTATTTATTGGAAAGAGAGAGAGAGAGAGAGAGAAAGCACAGAGAAAGAATGAAAGGGAGAAGCAGACTCCCTGACGCGGGGCTCGGTCCCAGGACCCTGAGATCATAACCTGAGCTGAAGACAGACGCCCAACTGACTGAGCCACCCAGCCCCTAGGAGATCCTAACTTTGAAGGCACTAACTTGTCTGTCGTTTGTCACAGCCGCGATAGGACTCTGGTGTAGGAGTAGCAGCTAACACTTCTGGGTCCCTTTCCCCGTCTGCCTCCGCTGTGCTCAGCCCGCCACGGCTGCTGTCTCATGGAGGGCCTGAGGGCTGCGAGAAGTGACTGTCACGCGGGCAAGTGGCAGGCGGGGACTGCAGCCCAGGCAGTCCGGCTCCAGTGCCTGGTGTGTAGCTGCTCCCCTGGGAGAACACGGTGCAAGGGACCTTTGTCACTGTGCTCCAGAGCTGCCCTGGCTGACTGGTTCAGTGTTCTCAGGGAGAATCTAAAATGGTTCAGGTTCCTTCCTAACACAGACCCTAGAGGCATGAACTTCTCCTCGCCTCTACCACTTCGTATCTTCTTCCCACAGAGGAAGCCGGCAGCCCGGAGCTGTGGCCGCCTGTCCCTGCTGGGAGCCAAGTGAGCCTGGAGACAGGTCACAGAGCCCATCAGACTGCACCCTCACCCCTGCGTTGGGCCCCCCTGCCCCCCAGGCCTGGCCTCCCACCGAGGAGCGGAGGTGTTAGGGTGCCAAGTTGGCCCTGGGCACTGGCCAGGTGGGCTGTGTGGCTTTTCCCAGAAATTTTCACACTGTGCCAATCTTCTCCGGGAATCCGGGCTGCCCACTGTGCCAGACAACGTGGTAATTCTGCTGCTCTGATCAGCCTCTGTGAGAGCCGGCAGCCCCTGGGGCCTCGGAGTAGGAGGGGGCTGCCGGGAAGCACCTGCCCATACCTGCCCCAGAGCCAGTGATGGAGACCTGCATCCGCAGCGCGCGGGAGCATGGTGGACCGGGAGGAAGGGTGACGGGCTCACGGACACAAGGACAATGGGGTCTCCCCGCTCCAGCAATCAAAGAAACACACATCGGTTACCCACTGGATTCGCTAAGTTCAAAATGCTAGGACTCACAGCTGTTGAACGTCCTGGAACACATTTTCTAGAGATCAAGTTAGTATTGATTTATTCTATATTATTTTTAAAATGTATTTATTATGTAACACTCACATATTATTTTGAAAGCTTCTTACTCTCTGACCCACTAATTCCACCTCCAGGGAATCATAATAAAAAGGGAAGCAAAACCAAAATAGGCATCTGGATAATGATTTATGTAGAAGAATCATCACCACAGTGTGATTTATAAGAATAAAAAAAGGGGGGCGCCTGGGTGGTTCAGTGGGTTAAAGTCTCTGCCTTTGGCTCAGGTCATGATCCCAGGGTCCTGGAATCGAGTCCTGAATCAGGCTCTCTGCTCGGCAGGAAACTTGCTTCCTCCTCTCTCTCTTCCTGCCTCTCTGCCTGCTTGTGATCTTTGTCTGTCAAATAAATAAAATCTTAAAAAAAAAAAAAAGAATAAAAAAAGGAACAAAAGAAATGTCAAAAATTAAGGGCTCAGTTACATAAATCCGGGTAATCTCAGTATGCTCTAGTGCAGATTTTTATAGGACTTTATTATTTTTTACTTTATTATTTATTCCTTTTTTTTTTTTTTTTTTAAAGAGAAAGATTCCTCACGTGTGGGACAGGCAAAAGAAGGAGAGAGAGAGAGAATCTCAACCAGTGTCCACCCCCTAGCTGGGATCCCGACCTGAGATCTTGACCCTGAGATCATGACCTGAGCCAAAATCAATATTTAATTTTTTTTTTTTTTTAAGTAGACACCATGCCCAGTGGGGAGCCTAACACAGAGCTTGAACTCACGACCCTGAGATTAAGACCTGAGCTGAGAACAAAAGTTGGATGCTTGACTGACTAAGCCACCCAGGTGCCCCAAAGTTTATGCTACTTATAACCAGAGTAAACAGGTATTATTAACTTAACCCGTGTTAGAGATGCACAGTCTCATTCGTTGACAACATCTACCAAATGCATCCAGTGTGATGAACACTGATCAGGTCAGGAGCCAGTCAGAGGCGAAACCCTAGTATGAACCCCTTCCAGAAGCTCTTGGGTTTTTGGAGGAGGCAGCAGCTACAGTGGACCTGGTGACCTGGAACCTTTAATGAATGTTTTTTGTGATAAAAAGGAACAGGTCTGGGGGCACCTGGGTGGCTCATTGGTTTAAGCCTCTGCCTTCAGCTCAGGTCATGATCTCAGGGTCCTGGGATCGAGCCCCACATTGGGCTCTCTGCTCAGCGGGGAGCCTGCTTCCCCCTCTCTCTCTGCCTGCCTCTCTGCCTACTTGTGATCTCTCTCTGTCTATCAAATAAAAAAATAAATAAAAATCTTTAAAAAAAAATAAAAAAAAGGAACAGGTCTGTCCATGAGCTCTGCCAACAGCAGCCCATTAAGCGACTAGCCCTGGGGTGGGCCAGCTGACCTCCCCTTGGAATGCACCTCAGACATGGCTTCCCAGGAAGGAATCCAGGCCCCTAGGGTGGGCCTTTATATTTTTGGAAACAAAACCCATCAACAACAGGCAAAAGCATTTTCTGCCTCTGCTCTTCAGGGGACCTGGTCCTGACTTTTAGAAACCTGGCTCTGATCTCATAAGTCTCCATCACGGACGCCTCCCTCGCCTACCTGGGCAGCCCTAGGCATCCCACCACCAGGCCCTCCTCCTGTTCCCTGCTCCTTCAGTGTGATGGCTTTCTTTTCCTGGAAGGCCCAGCCCTACCCGTGGAAGGCTCAGCCCTGCCCGTGGAAGGCTGAGAGCCGGCCGTAGGATCTGGAGACCCGAGTCTGAATCCAGCCTCGCTGCCTGCAAGCTCTACGGTCTTTGAGCAAATTACTCACCCCTTTAAAGCTCAGTTTCCTTGTCTGAAAAATGGGTATAATCCATGCTTCTTTCAAGGAAAGGAATTTGTGAGTGGCTCACTAATTTGAGTATTTCCCGATTTTTACTATGTGCGGCCAGCAAGACACAGAAGAGGCTGTGCCCATAAATGACACTTGGTAAAAGAAAAAAAAAAAAAAAAAAAAGCTCTAATCCATGTCCCTTGCCAGTTTCCGTGGTGTGAATATTCCACCGTCATCGATTTCAGGCTATGAACAGTTGAGCGGGTTGGCAAGACTCCTGCATATTTAACCAGTGGCTTTCAGGATCTTATGAGCTTTTCTTGTGGCCACAGAAAGAGCCTCTGGCCAGAACACACAGTTTAGACCCCTGTGTGCTGCTAGAAGACAGGTTTGAGGCAGGGGGAGGTCCTCCCGACCCTACCATCTCTCTTACTTTTCCCCCCAATGCTCCCCATCTCACCTATGTTCAGCCTCCCCTGAGCACACTGCCCCCTCCAAGCGGCTCCCAGCACACCTCAAGCCACTGAGCAAGCCCCTATACACCAATCTTATTTTTTTTAAAGATTTATTTGTTTATTTTAGAGAAAGAGTATAAGCGGGAGGGCCAGAGGGAGAGAAAATCTGAAGCAGACTCCGTGCTGAGTGTGGAGCTGAGGCCGAGCTCGATCCCAGGACCCTGAGATCATCACCTGGGCTGAAGTCAGATGCTGCATGGACTGAGCCTTCCAGGGTCCCCGACATCGGTATTTTCTTACTACCCAGTGTGTAGTCTGCTGGACGACACCGACCTGTGGGCAGCTCCCTACCTTACAGGGTATCCCCCATTGTTGGGGAGCACTGAGCACAGGGGGTGAGGCCGTGGAGCTGGACAGCAGAGCCGGGAGCCAACCTGTCCTGAACACTTCCTCTGTGCCGGCCACATGGACACAGATTTCTAGAAAAATCATCTCCTGGCTTGGGGAGGCATGGCTAATTATTATTCTCATATAATATAATATTATCACACAATAATAATTATTCTCACTTTAGACACAAGGAAACTGATGCTCTGGGACCCGAGACACTTGTTTGAGGACACACAGATGCTTGGTGCACCTGTCACCACCGAGGTAACATTCCCTGGGCCACATCTACCTTGAATGGACCGCTCTTCCCACCTGCACACCTCTCTTAGAGGCTCCGGGCCTTTGGGAAACCTGAGGGCACACTCACGCCACTTTTGTTGTCCTGAGACTAAGGGGAAGGGACCCTCCAGTTTACTGGGTACTTCCTAGGCACCCCGAGTTCTCGCCACTGCTCTCTTTCCATTGTATCACATACCCCTTGCTCATCACAGTCCCTAGAGTTGATGGGTAAGAAGCATTTGTTAAAAGGACAAAGGCACGTCCCTTGCAGATACAGACCGGGAGGCTCTGAGAGGCGGGGTGACCCACAGTGGGTAAGGAGCACTGTGCTCTGATCCCGAGGCCAGCAGGCTCAGGGCTCAGGCCTGTCTCCACAGGGGGCTGCCTGTTCTCAACAATGTCCGATTCGCCTCCAGCCCGAAGTCGCTGGGGAGACCGGGGCCAGTCGGCTGTGTTTGGAAAAAGCAGGCGTGGAAGCCTCAGGACCATGGTTACTCATTACCTTTTATTAAGTGCTGATATCGCAAATCCTCATAGATAGACCAAGGGGTGCTAAGTCACCAAAAGTCCAGGCCAGACAAACAAAAACCTTACTGATTAACCAGCCCAGCTTTCCAGGCCTACCAGCTGCTCAGTCGCCCCGGGAGAGGCCAAAACTGCCACCTCGGCCAAGGGGGCCAAGGCTCAAAAGGGGGGCTTGTTTTTAGGCCCAGCTGTCAGGAATCATGAAAACCAGCAATGTCACGGGCCCCTTGACTTCAGTGCCAACTCCTGGAGCCTCTAAATGTCCCCACTGAGGGTGTTTTCCAGGGAAGGCTTGGAGTCCTGCTTCTTCTGACCCCAGGAGACTCTCCCTGTGGGGAAACCGGCTTTCCTCCCTGAGCGGGTGGGGGCTTGGCTGTCTCCCTTCCCACTGGACCTGGGGTCTCAGCCACCAGGTCCACCCCAGCATTCAAGCTGGATGGAGTCAGGGACACCGGCCAACGACCTCTTGGGTGCCCATCATGAGCCCACAAGTCTCGGCTTCAAAGTTTTCGTGCATCCTGTGTGTGGAGAAAAGGAAAAAGGGGAGGAAACTGATTATCGGGAGAAGGGAACAACCACTGAGCAGTGCTGAGAACTTCAGGGTCCCCACGGCTCTGTCTTAGCTAACGCGTGCGCCCATGTCCTGCGGCTGCTGTAACAAAGCGCCACACTTAGGAGCTTCACACAACGTGAATTTGTTGCTGGGGAGTCAGGAGATTGAAATGGGTTTTCTGGGCTAAAATCAGGACGTCAGCAGGACACCCTTCCTTCTGGGGGGCGGCAGGGGAGAACGCATTCGGCTGCTGTCTCCAGCTTCCAAAGGATGTCTGCTACTGCTGAGCTCAGGGTGACCTCACTGTGGGGTCACCTCTGTGTCTGGGACTCGCACTTGCCTATGTCTCTCCTATATGTGCCCTTGTGACTCTACTGGGCCCATCTGGGTCAGGTGGGGTGATCTTCCCATCTCAAGATCCTGAGCTTTATCATTTCTGCAAAAGCCCCTTTCCACGAACAGTAACAAGGTCCCAGTTTCTGGGGGTTAAGACACGGATATCTCTGGGGAAGAGTCTGTTTTTCCACTGAGCCTGGTGAGTTTGGACGCTCTTTGACATGTTCCCTGACAGACACTATGCCCTACGGTCACCAAGCTTCCTTCCCCCTGACGCACAGGTACCGGCATTCTGAGCTTCTTCTTCCATAGGGCCATTCGTGAGGGTGACTGAGATGCACCTGCCAGTCTTCTGGGGTGGGGGGAGGGCTTCCTCACCCTTGGGTGCTAACTGAGCTTGGGCTTCTACTGTCCACCATGACTCCTTCTCAGCCTCAGGTTTGGAACTAGACTTGGCTAGACCAGGGTCACAAGGGACCTTGGAAAAATCTACTGCTGCCTTTGACCGGTTTCCCCTTGCACAAAGGGTCAACGCCATCTCCTCCCCAAAGCGATCCTGAGGATGGGCTGAAACGGTAAACTATAACTCAGATAACTCAGATACCCACAGAGCCCTTTGGAACGAAGATAAGATTCCCGGAGAAAGCAGCCCAGAGTCTTGGCACTTCCCGGCTTATACCCACCAGGGGCTTCGGCAGCACTTCCGGCAGAGCTCAGCCGCCCTCCCGATGCCCGCAGACATGGCGCTGTCCGGCCCCGGGCACCTCACAACCCTCACCCCAGCTTGTCCACACTGGCTGCTCCAGTTCCTTGAACACACCAGCCAGGGCCGCCTTCTGGGATCTGTGCTTGCTTGCTTTCCTTCCTGTGCAGAGCACGTGTCACCTGCGGTGTGGACCCAGCGGTGTGGACCCAGCAGTGTGGACCCACCCGTGTCGACCTTCTTGCCCTTTAGATCTTAGCTCTGGTCCCATCACTTCAGACAAGCCTGGCTTGCCCAGACAGTGTGATCGGCTTCCCACATATTCCCTGTCACCGTCACCACACCTCGCTTCGTTCCTTTGTCCCCTTTGTCACGTTCCTCCTCCTCCTGGACACCCAACTGACCACGACTGCCCACTTCCCAGCCCTGGGGTGTGGCCATGTGACTGTGCCCTCGATAATGGCACAGGCAGGGGTGATGTGCTCTGTTTGCAGGGCCGGCTGAGAAGAAGCTCCCTCTGTGTTCCCCCGTCCCTCTCTGTAAGGCCGGTAGATCCTAGCCCATGGGGAGGCCCATCGCGTGACTGTAAGCCTGGGCCCGCAGATCTGGGAAGAGCTCAGAAATTACCCACGCTGGATTTCTCTGGAAGTAAGAAATGCGTTCCTACTGTGTGAGGTGCTGGGATTGTGGAGTTGTCTACCAAGGCTGACGTGTTTGTATTTATGGGTTTACTGTCCATCTCGCTAAAAGGCCCGCTCCGTGAGGCAGAGCCTGGGCCTGTCTGGGTCCCCCTTGACACCTCAGCTCCTGGCACCATCTCTGGCACAAGGTGGTGCACGACCGAAACCTGCTGAGCAAAGGAATAGATGAGTGAATAAATAAAATTGGCCTGAGTCCCCTTTCTACACTCTAGAGAAATCCAAAGCTAACCTCAAGTTTTTGCAAATCCCCAGGCCCCTGGGATCCAGGGCTCAGAATTGTGGCATTTTGCCGCCTTCTCTGCCGGGTTCCTTATGTCTAGGCATCTCCATTCCGTCTTACTCAACATTAGGACAGGTCACACGGGGAAGCCCATCCCCTTCTGTGAGCCCGTGTGACACACGCACACGCGGCCCGAGGCCTTCACTGAGGTCTGCGGAACGCCGAGGTCGGCATTCACCCCACAGCCAGGCGCCCCGCTCCCAGAGGGAGTCAACATCCAGTTTCAGTTTCTACCCTCCCGCCACCCCCATCTCCATCCAGACATTTCCACAGCCATTTCAGCCTCCTGTCCCCACTGTCTGTGATTTCCTGGTTTCTGTTTCCTCTTCCTCTTCTTCTCTCTGCCTGCCGCACGCTGTCCTTTTACCGCAGTTGCGACAATATCTCCCATTGTGCACACTCTTCTACTCTGTGACCTTGTCACCCTCCCGTCCAGAGGAGCATGGGGTCTCTGCTCCCTGACTCCAGGCAGGCCCGTGACTGCATCCCCCAGGGAGAGCCAGGAAGGAGTAGTAGTCTTTTCTGAGCCAGGAGCATCAAAGGCAAGATGGCTTCTCCCTCTCCTGCAGGGACCCTTGGCTCGTGGGCGACAAGTCCGGCTCTCTCGAGGCCAGCATCCCGAGAAGAAGCCAAGACCACCTAACGAAGCCTGCCCGAGGCTCTGGTCTCAGCCCCAGCTGAAGCCACCAAGCTGGCTTGTGCAGATGCCTTTTGATGTTTCCAGCTCCCCGATGGTGTGACATTCCACTGAGACTTCCCAGCGGAGGCCCAGGCATCGTGGATCCTGCCCAAGCCACCCTAGCTGGGCTCCGTCCCAATTCCCGACTCACAGAATTACGGAGCATAATAAAATTGGGGGTTTCAACCACCAGGTTTGGGGTGTTTTGCCATCCAGTAATGTAGAAACTGGAATGGCTCTTTCCTGCTCACAGGCAAAAAAAAAAAAAAGTTTCCCCTGATTTTCTTAAGTCTGGCAAGTTAGTCATTTCTTTTGTTGCTTGTCTCTGGCCTCAGAGTCTCAGATTCCACCCCAAGTGGCTTGTTAAGGTATTTTTCTAAACAAAACTTCTCTCTGAGAGGTGTTCTGATGCCAGCAATTAAGATAGCAAAGCGTTTTATCTCTGCCAAGCGTCTGAGTGCTTGGCGCATACATTTGCTCAATTAATGTTAGTTTGAAATTCGGTATTCTTTATTGAATTCCCGGGGAGCTGGAAGGTGAAGAAAAGGCTGGGGTAAGGGAGTAACTTTTGGATTCCAGATATAGGCGTTTGGCTCGTGCATTTGGCCCTGGCATTGTAGGACGCAGGATCTCACAACAAAAGAGCCCTTATCAGAAAGTTTAAGCAAGACAATTAATACAGAGAAACAGGCACAATGCTGTCTGAAGAGTTGAGAAGACTTCCAAGGAGGGCTGCCAGATAAAAGACAAGAAGTCTAGTTAAATTTGCATTTCAGATAAATAATGATTTTTTTTCTTGTAAGAATGTCCCCTGCATATTTGGGAACACTGATTCTTAAGGATACGTCGTTTATCTGAAATGAACGTTGAACTGGACATCCTGCGTCTTTATTGACTAATCCTGGAGCTCTTGGATGCATCTTGGAGCTTAGCAACAAGGAAAGCATCTCCTCCTGCGGTTGGGGCAAGGGAGGAGGGGCTGACACCTGGATCCAGGAGCTGAGGCTACCCCCTGGAGCTGGCATCCTGTCAGGGACCTCCAGGCTAGGGCTGAGACCAGGATATGAGAAGCTGCCTGGAGCAGAGGGAGAAACGCCCTAGCTCCTTCCTTGCTCCTGCTCTCTTTCCCCTGCCAGGACCTCCCATGGCCAAACCCATCCAGAAACACTGGCCAGGGAGCCTGGGAAATGTAGTTTGCAAGGGTCAGCCATCGGGGACAGGGTAGACAAAGTGTTTGCGCTACACGTTTCGTCATACATATAAAAAATATAGCAGACTTTTTCAACCATTTCTTGAGCCCTCACAATGTTTGTGGCACCATATTGAGCAATTCGAAGGCATTTTGTCATTTGATCCTTAACCAGACTACAAGGAAGGCGCGATTCTTTCCTACATTTTATCAATGAGGATGTGGATCCTCAGAGAGATGAAGAAATGCGCCCACATGTTGCCCAGGAAGTATGTGTCAGGCTGTCGTCTTTCCTACAGCAGCAGGAGGGGCTTCAGCCCTCCAGGCTGGTAGGGAGAAGGGCAGAAGTGAGAGAACGAACGAGGCGGGGTGGGAGGCCAACATCCATTCACCCAGCCTGCTGGGTCTGGGAGGGCCGCCATCTTGATCCGTGTCCACATGCTTCTGCTAATGCCCGAAATGCCTTCTCATTCTCGCTCTTCCCAAAGGCATCCGATCTGTTTGCTCTTTCCGTCCGACACCCAAAACATACATGTTGGCAGCCACACAGGGGAGAAAACAGCAGAATATAATCATTAAACACCTGAGCCCTGTAAGGTGGCGCGTTCAAATCCTGGCTCTGGCATTGACTAGCTCTGTAACTTTGGGCAAGTTCTTGAAGCTCTCTCTGCCTGTTAGTCTTCATTTACGCAAGGGGGCTGATGGCAACCACGGAGATGATGATCTCCCTGACGGCGATGGGGAGGTCTACGGGACCGTCACGCAGACTGCTCATTGCTCTAGACTGCTTCTGCGTGTACTGGGCCAGCAGGAACCCTGCCTGTGGATGTGAATGTCGAGGGAATTCATCCATGGGGAGCACTGGTACAAAGCCTGGCCTGTAGTCGGTACCCTGTTATTCTATACATTCCAGAATCAGCTAAGCATGGGACAGTGTGCAAAGTTAACAGTCTCTGCATACTGGACAATAGGGAGATGAGGGGGACAGGCAAGCACATTATTTGAGGAGGAGTCGGTCTTGTAGAGAACACAGCAAGGGCATCAAAGAGTCAGGACAAGGGCATGGGGAAGAGCAGATCCACACTTGGAGGCCATGGTGAGATGTTGGGGACAGAGGGGCGTGTGGCAGAGGGAAAGAAGGGAGAAGGGGTAATTTGAGACAAAAAAGGCTGGAGAGGTTGGCCAGAGGCCAATACCATGGGTCTCACTAGCAACTCTGCTGTCGTGGTTGGCACGGAAGATTTTAAAGTCGGGGGCTGGTTGTACAGAGCTGATGTGTGGGCCTCTCACAGGGGCCGGGGAGCGCGGGAGGGAGCTGGCTGGAGGGAATCGCCCTCCACCAGGAGAAGCCAGTCTTAGCCCAGCGACACCAACCTCACCCCTCTCCCACCACCACCGCCACCCACCCACCCGTCACTTCCGTGGGCCCAGGCTGGCACGCCAGGTAACGAGCGCTTCCCGAGCACCCCCACAATGGTGACCCTTGCACTGGGTCAGTCTTGTATTTGGGCAGAGACTTGTGCAAGGGCTATAAGCAGCAGATATGACTGTGGGCATAGATGTGGAAGGGGAAAAGCAGATCGGGCACGGCGCTCGTGATTTCTGGGCATGCCTGAACCCTAGCCCAGAGTGCCCACTGTTCCAGGCTGACGCCGTGGGAGGCCCTGGTCCAAAGCTCTGCTGACCTGAGTGACCTTGGGAGGGTCTGTCTCCTCCATTCGACCCAAGACCACATGCTCCAAGCCCCACAGAGGAGCTGAACAAGAAAGTCATGGGGCATCAGATCACCTAGATTTCTTATTTTATAGATGAATAAATGGGGGCCGGTGAAGGGACAGGGCATTCCTCGCGCCGGGGGTGGGTATGACAGGGAGGGCTCTCCGATCTCCCGACCTAGGGCCCTGCCCCTGCCTTCACACTCTGCAACGTCACTTCCCTTCACCCTGCTGCTCAACCATCCAGTATTATTTTTTTTTTTTTTTCCTCCACTCAGCTCGCATGATAGAGCACCTGCTCGCTGCCAGGTACCAGGCTGGACACGGAGAACACAAGAACTCACCAATGTCTGATTAAGAGCTCCCCGTGGAACGAGGTAGACAGGAAGGCAGAGGAATAATGCTAATAGAATAGTCATGCCAGCTCCTGGGGGCTCTGGAAGCCTAATGAGCCACCGGAGGGGGATGGCAGGTGGGGAGGGGTGATCCGTCCTCCAGCCAAGGTTGAGAGGGCAGCAGATGGCTCTCCAGTGGTCCAGAGGGCTGCTCTGTCCCAGTCTAGCCAGCGAGCCTAATAGCAAGCGAGAAGGCAAGCCATGTGTGGCCCAAGCTGGAGGTTGGAGGTAGGGGCAGGAGCTGGGACTCGGTTTTCCAGGGAGCCGGGTTTAGGGCATCACCTGCCCAGCCCTGCTTCTTCTGACACTCCCGCTCAGCCGGGCCTCCGCGCAGCGGACCAGGACACGGCCACCGCCTTGTAGCACCGAGCCGGGGAGGTCATGCACGCATTTGCCATCTTTAATAAGAAAGTTCAGCTGGTAAAGGGAAGCCACGTTTATGTAACAGGAAGCCTGATTTCCAGGATGTGCAATGCAATCACAGCCCTATTTCTGGAACAATTCTACGGGTTCCAATTTCCTTAGAGAACTCCAGCAAAAACCCGCAGGCCAGCAGACAACGGAAGGGTTCAGCTTTTCTCATTTGTTGCTCTTGGTCCTTTTATCCCAAAGGCCAGACTGTGGGGAACGTGTAACCCACACCCCTGAGTTCGGGGCTTCCAGAGGAATCCCCATCCGTCAGACACGGGGCTGGACAACTGCCCCGAGACCTGTCCCAGAGGGTGCTCATGCCTTTCTGACCTCTGGCCATGACCCCAAGAGTATACAGACACTGGCCCCTAGATTTTTGCTGAAGCAGGACAATCTGCTCTTTCCCCTGATGCTAAGACCCTAGAGACTGAGCAAGTCATCTAGTCACCCTGAGCCCTAGTTTCCACATCCATAAAAAGGGATTATTATTAATACACATTTTGCCATTTCCTAGAGCTCCTCTGATCAGATGAGAAGATACAGAGGAAAAAATTATGTCTTAGTATTTTAATTTTTTTAGCTTTTAAAACATTTAAGTGAAATCCATGTAACAAATAATCAACATTTTAAGAGGTATTACCCATGCAGCCACCACTTCTATATGGTTCCAGAACCTTTGCATCAGCCCAGAATCTAACCCTGGGCCCATGAAGCTGTTACTCCCATGGCCCACCCGTGGGCCTCACAGAGCCCGCCAGCCCTGGCCACCGCTGCTCGGCTTTCTGTCTCTGTGGATTCACAAATTCTGGCTATTTCACATAAGTAGAATCCTATAGCATGGGGCCTTTTGTGACTGGCTGTGTTCACTTCAGATGATGTTTAACTATGGGGTGTATCCATATCAGAACGTTTATCAGTGCGTCATTCCTTCTGACGGCTGAAGAATATTGTGTTGTATGGACGTACCGTAGTCTATCCACTCTGCTGTTGAGAGACACTTGGGCGGCTTGGGCCTTTTGGCCCTTGTGATTAGTGCTTCTGGGAACACTCATGTCCACGGGTCTGAATATGCTTTCAGTTATTTGGGGGTACATACCTATGAGAAGGATTCCTGGGCCCTACGGTAATTTTGTGGAACTTTCTGAGAAACCACGAAGCTTTACTACACGGCAGTTCTGCTTCCAACTGTCGGGGACAAGCGTTCTGTTTCCTCCACATCTTTGCCCACGTTTGCCGTTTTCTGTCTTTTTGATTACAGCGGTCCGAGTGGGCGTCCAGCCAAATCTCCTCAAAATCGTCACTGAAGATGCTGAGCGTCTTTTCCTGAGCACGATGTCCGTTCATATAACTTCTCTGGGTAAATAATCTGTTCAAATCCTTTGACCGTTTTTAAATGGATGATCGGGTTGTTTGCCTTTTAGTTGTTGAGTGGTAGGAGTTCTTTATATATTCTGGAAATTATCAGGTAGATGATTCGGAAATAATTTCTTCCATTAGGACTAGTTAGAAATAATTTAGAAGAAACATTTTATGTACTTAGAGCTTTAACCTTGTCTCATCTGTCTCCTTTCCTTCCTTTTCCCTCCTTGTGTTTCTCCTCCTCCTCTTCCTCCTCCTTCTTCTTCTTCTTCTCTCTCTCTCTCTCTCTCTCCCCCTTCCCCCACCTCTCTCCACAGAGAAAGAGAAATGACTTTACACTCCAGTAAGAGATTCCAGTCATAACCTTCAGAACTTTTCAACTCCTTTGGGATGCCTGGAGGGTTCACAGAGGAGCATCCCAAACTGTTCTTCGGTAGAACGATGGAGCTGGTCATCCTTGGAGCGATCCTTGCCTCCCACACACTCGGAGGACCCCGTGCCTGGGAGTGCAGAAAAGCCCTAGACGGGGTCTTGGCCAGGAGCGGGCCCCGGCCGTGGAAAGCCGGGCCTTACTGTCACAGACCCTTTCCATTCAAACCAGGTGGTTCCTCACACATGCATCGTGGGACTGCTGGGTGGTCCCAGTCACAGGGGGCTCACCGGGCAACTGGGGAGATGCTGGTGGGACTGTGCACGGAGCTGTGGAGCACAGAGGGGCATCGTTAAGCTGGGCTCCGCAGTCCCAAGTCCCTCCCCATCTGTCTCTGTCTCAGCCAGATTTGTCACTAGTCAGCTCGACTTGGATTACCTGTTCCTGGCTCAGAGCTGCTCAAGGACAGCGAGGACGTGAAGCCCCTTACAAAATGTGCATTTTGTGTGAATGTACGCTGGACCACCACACCCCGTATTGTTTGGGTGAGATGGCACTTTAGATTTCCCTGCTCACCCCGGTCTACACCCTCCAGTGCTCTACATTTTCCTGAGGGGAAAGCCCAATGCCACCCAGATTCCCCAAAGAATGGGATCCTGCTGCCCTGCCTCAGTGTCACAACACCTTCCGCTTTGTGATTGTGCCACGCCCGCCTCACCTCAGGGCCTTTGCACCTGCTTGTCCCTCTGTCTGGCACACCCCTCCCACCCCTTCCTTGCTTGAGTCACGATCTTTACCCCTCCATCTCAGCCGAGTGGCCTCTTCCTCCAGGACGTCTCTCTTGATCTCCCTAGACAAGCTCAGCCCCAGGATGCTACAGAACTCTGAGCCTCTGTAGCCACGTGTCACACTGTTTTCCAATGGCTGGTTTGACCATGTCCACTAGAAAAACGGTTACATCAGGGAAGTAAAGGAATGTCCTCCTTTGTCTGTCACGGTGCTTTATACTCCACAAACATGGATGGATGAATCACTATGGTCCCTGCTCCCAGGCTTGCTGGAACATCTGTGCCCCCAGGCAGGGGCCAGACTGAGGTATGATGCTAAAGGGGCCAGCTGGCAGGAGCCGAATCTGGCCCTCTTCTCATCTGACCGCCCTGGAGCCCTCCTGCCTGTACTCTGCGCTCACGCCCGTGTGCCCTGGCCTGCTTAGTCTGTCACACGGGGCCAGAGTCAGGATCCCCTGGACACTGTCTGCCCCTCCTCTGGCCAGGCCAGGCCCCGAAGGAAGCATGCAGCCCATCTCCCCTGCCTGCTCTGTTGTGTATATTAAATGTGTGCTAATCTCAATGGCCGGCCAGCCTTCGATCCTGGCTTTCCAGGTCACGTCGCGTGTGGGCTCCAGAAAGAGGGAATTCAAGTCACGCCTCTGTCCAAGGAACTATCCATCTCTGAGCCTCATGCAGAGGGTACTACTATCTTTTTCACGTGGCTGTGGGGAGACTTCGAGGAGAAAATGCCTGATAAATGCCGGGCAAACAGAGAGGACTCAGAAAACAGTAGCGGGGCCCTGTTTGCCTTCTAGGCACGCTTTCGCTCATATACACACATGCCCATTTTACAGATTAAGAAACGAAGGTTCCCAGAAATCAGGTTTTCACCCAGCTCACAAAGCTAACGAGTCACGGAGAAGGGCCGCCGCGGGAAGCCAGGAAAATTCCAAGATCTGGAGGTCTGTCTGGCGCGCCAGGCCAGCAATGTCCTGTGCAGTGACCGCGCAGAACCCTTCCAGCCACTCCACGCTGGCTTGGGGGTTTTGACCTTTTCCAGCTGCGCCAAGGCTCTTCCTCCTGACCCACTTCTCTTGGCCAAGCACAGAGATATTCGTTTCCTTATCTGGAGGGCGGTGGAATTGATACTGAATGCCATTTTTTTTTTTTTTTTTTTTTGTCTTTTGAAGTTCTGACCTTATACAGGGGCGTGTGTGTTTTCTCCTGCAGTTTTCATCTGCTTTCCCCGGCCTGAGCAAACCCTGCAGAGAGCGAGCTCTGGTGGCAGGTGGGTCCGTTGCGCCCTCTAGTGGCCACCACTGCTAGGCGGCTGGTCTGTGCTCTTAGTGGAGGTCAGAATAGGAACCTTTTGGGGGGCTTGGGCTTTCCCAGGGCAGGACCTGCTCTACCACCTGGAAGCAGCCTGCGGGGGGCTCATCTCCAAATTGCTTCAGTCTGGAGCAAAGCTGGCAGTGTCCTGGCCCCAGACTTTTGTGGGACTCCGCCAGGACTCAGGAACTCAGTACCTTTCTTTTAAGTCCTGGGCACACCCCTTCCTTGTGGGGACGTTACTCCACCTCCTAGAGGTTCAGGCTCCTCATTACATTCTCCTCCAGTGGGGGAGTGTCTTGGCAGGATTGTTGAATAATTAAATGAGATTAAGGTAGCCAAACCCCTTGGCCCATGTGGACCCTGGTGCAGAAGGAACCCAAGGTCATTATTGCCAATCTCCCATTCTTCTTCCTGGTGTTGCTGCTGTCTGGCTACCTGCCTGAAGCCCCTTGTCTTGCCCCACCTCAGCCCCCAGGGGCCCTTGCTGAGTATTTATCAAATGAAATGTATGTAAACATCAAGTGTATTCGTTTTCCCCAGTATCCCATGGGGCAGGCAGATCAGGAATCATTCCCATTTTGCAGAGAAGCCCCATGCCTGGATCTAGGTCGGCCTCTAAAGGCATGTGAGGGCCCATGATCCAACCAAGCCCTCCTCATGGGAGGCCTCCCGGGGGAAGAAAGCTTCCAGCAATTTACAGACCTACACTAACCGGAGCTCCCTGTTTTGAATAAAGGCTCTGGAAAGCCAGTCCAGAGGCTATAGAACATGGAAGGGGAGGCGTTCTCAGAAGTCACGAGCCACCACGGGAAGGTGAAGCTGGACGTCTGGGGCTCCGCAAACCCTCAGGCACTCAGCTTTCTGGTTTATACAATCTGTAAACTTCTGGAAGGCTGAGAAAAGAGGTTCTCAGTTGGTAGCACTCCCAGCCCCTGGCTTCAGTCTTCTGTGCTCCAGGAAGTGTACCAGGCACACGCAGGGAGCTCCCTGGCCGTGCCAAGGGCAGGCTTGCTGCCCGGACCTTGGAGGTCTGCCTGGGGGTCCGGAGCCATCCGAGCCTCTGCCATCCGAGCCTCTGGCCGCTTCTCTCTGGCTCCCAGAGCAGCAGCTGGGGTGAGGACCACATCCCGAGGGGCCCACACTCCTGCTTCTGGACTTCAGCCCCCGCCCTTTCTCCCCAAACCTTTCTCTTGCCGCACCTGCCATCTGCTTATACCACGTCCCTTTGCGCCCTGGCATCTGCCATCTTGGTGCCTACTTTCCCTCATTCCTGGTGGACTTTTCAAATTTGTCAAGTGTGGTTCTATCCAATTTTGTTTGTATCCCAGTGACTTCCCTGTCCCTGTGGAGCTCATGTATAGAACCTGCCCTTCAGGGCCGTGGATGTCTACTCTCCGCCCACTTCCTTCCTCCACCTTCTGGCTCGCCATCACCTGGAGCTCTTCCATCCTGAAGGCCACTCAGACACCTCGTGCCTCATTCCTCCCTGAAGTCATCTTGGCCCTAGCCTTGGTGGGGGGGGGGGGGCCACAGCCCCATGGACCTGTGGCTTCTTCACTCACTCCTTCAAGCCTCCTTGTCCTGTTCCTCCTCCTGAGACTGTCCCCATTCACCTCCTGCAGTTTCTCATCCAGACCCACAGCCTCCTTGGTCTATAACCTGGCAAGGTCCAAGTCTCTGTGTCTAAGTGGTGGGGGTCCTTGGGCCACAATCCTGCCTTCTTGCCATGAGCTCTGAGCTAACAGAGAGACTGATTTGGGAGCCTGTTGCTACTTGCACTTTGGGTCCGGCTGAACTGGAGGAAGAGGCTGAGAATTGCAGCAAAATATCCCGTTGGCTCTTGCTTATCTCATCCAGCTGAACTGACTTTTCTCTCCCTGGCTGTGACCTCCTCCCTGCTGGTGGCAGGCCAGCCTGGAGTGAGCGCCGTGGAGACCCAGAGGTGGGAGACGTTGGGGAACACTGCACTTCCCAGAACCAATATGGCGGTGGCTTCCTGAGCTCCTGGTGGTTGTGTTCCCCTGGTAGTGGAGGCGGCGGTTTCTGTTGTGTCTTCTTAGGACAGCACTAATCTCATCCAGGGTCCTACCTTCACGACCTGCTCTAAACCTGATCACCTCCCAAAGACTCCCCTCCAAGTAGCATTAACATATGAATTTGGGCTAGGGCTCCAACAAAGGAATCTAGGGGACACAATTCGGTCTGTAGCAGCGGGTTGGAGTTGAGTACAGCCAGTCTCTGGATCCTTCCATGGCTCGCAGAATGTCAGGTGTGGCCCGCATTTCTGAGAAGCAGGTTACCTGGTATTCACCCCTCCTGGGAGGACCCAGTGTTTCCGCTGGAGATGGCCAGGAGGGCCTCTATTGTTCTGCGGGACTCCAGGGCGTGGCCGGGTCCAGGGTGGGCTTCAGAGGGAACAGAGCGACAGGGGCACACGAATACATCAGTATCGTCCTACAGATGGATATTGTGAAGTAGTGGTTTCAGAACCGGAGCCCCTCATGTTTTAAACCCTCATGTTTTAAAACAAGAGGCAATTAGAACACTTCTTCCCGGAAACTTCTTTTGGATTCCATGAGCTCTTTGCTGAACAGTCAGGTGTGTGTTTGAAGCAGCCTGAGGGGGGCGCCTGGGAGGACCTTCCTAGGGTTCCCGCAACCAGATCCTGGAGGACCTGCGTTTGTGGGATGCATGGGGAGGAGGGGGGTGTGGGGGGCCGGGGTGGGGGTGGGGAACGCTGGCTCTTGGCAGGTGCCAGAGGGTCCTAAAGAAATATCTTTAGGTCCTCAGGTCTCTCTGTGGAGGGCCCTGGCTAGTTCTTTTTCCTTCCCAGGCTCCTTCCTGCGTGGGGCAGGGTCGTCGGGGGCCCACCCGGCTGAGCCTTCCCAATGGGGTCTGCTTGCATGTGTCGCCACCTGGTGGCCGCTTCCCCATCTTGGGGCCGTAATGAGAGCTCCCCCTGGAGGGAATTTGGGGGAAGCTGGGTCTCTAATGGAGGGGGATGGCGGGAGAGGAGTGTGCTAACACTGTCTGAGAGCAGGCGCCGAGAGCGGGAGGATAATGAAGTGATGACGCCGAAGAGGAAAGGGAAAGCTAAGAGTTGAAGAAACCACTTGGGAAGCAATCAGAAGTAACACCAAAGCCCCCAGCAAAGGGAGTAGGCGCCAGGGAAGAGGTGCCAGAAAGGGAGGGGGCGAACGAAATCAGCCTGGGTGCCCCAGCGGGCCTCACGGTTTGCTATCATCTCCTTCTTCATGCCTGAATTTGGTTTAATAACAGCTAACATCCCCTGGGGGCTTCTTGGTCACCCGAGTCTTCTTAGCCTGCGGTGTGTGTTAACACACTCCACCTTCAAGCATGTTTCTAAGGGGCGTACCCCAGGCCCCTGACTGTCCAAAAGGAGCTCAGGCACAGAGAGGTTAAGGAACTTCCTTAAACTCACAGAGCTAATAAGAAGGAACACAGGCGGCGTGACTCCAGGGCGCCTATGTTCCTCTCTGCCCCCCTCCGCTCTGAGGGCTGCCCTCACAGGGTCACCACAGACCAGCTTCCCAGATGAGCCTGGGAGATGTCCTCTTGGGAGGCAGCAGAGGGACAGGGAGCCCCGGATCTGCCGAGGGGAGGCTTGCTTTGAACCCCACCTCTGCCCTCAGCTGGCTTTAATTCTCCACTCCTTTGCACACCTGGAAACCCAGGTGGCCCTCCTAGGGCTGCTTTGAGAATTCAAGATCGTTGTCTAGGGAGGCATCGTGCAAAGTGCGACCGGCCACACAGATTGGGGGGTGGTACTATATCCACCAAATGCACATTGCAGAACCCCAGTCCTGGATTTCTGGATCTTCTCACAAGAGATCTGTGCCCACTTTGGATCAAACTTGGATTCATCCACGGATGTACCCATTTATTGGAGGAAAAGCTGAACCCTAATTCAGCCCACATGGGGCCCTGGACAAGGCTATTTCACTCAGCAAAAGCTTGGAGCAGCTGGCGCACATCTCCTGGGGCGGGTCTCCTGAGTTGCCTTTTTTTTTTTTTTTTTTTTTTTTAAGATTTTACTTACTTATTTGAGATCCAGTAAGTATGAACTTGGGGGGAGGCAGGGAGGCAGACGGAGAGGGAGAAGAAGGCTTCCTGCTGAGCAGGGAGCCCGATGCGAGACTCCATCCCAGGAAGCCAGAACCGTGGCCTGAGCCCAAAGCAGACAATTCCCCACCGACCGAGCCCCCAGGCTCCCTGAGCTTCTTTTCTTCTTGATCTCACACCCCCTCTGACGGCCGGTACCATCGTGTCCCGTTTGGCAGAGGGGGCAGCCGAGATCCAGAGAGGTTTGGGGACCCATCGGAGTCACACAGCCGCAAGGGGCGCTGCGGTATCTGAGAGGCTCATGCTCTGAACCTCTGGGCCTGTGGTCGGGGCAGACACTAACCGAGGCGGCCCCCTAGCAGGTGAGCCATTGGGGGCCTTTTTTTAGGACTGAGAGTAAGCCCACTGGAAGCTGTGAGGGGAAGGAGGAAGGCGCGACCCTCGCAGAAAGACGACGACCACCCCCGAACGATAAAATAGCTTTGTTTTAATTCACTCTGATTTGAATCATTGGAAATATTCCACAATAAATAAAACAGAGCAGAGGCTGGGGCAGGCCGACTCTTGCTACCTTCCTTCAAAATGCACCCCGGTCGGCGTTCGGCTACCACACGGACACGGGAACGAGGCAAGAGGGAAAAGAAAGTAAATTTCTTAAAAACACCAACAAGGAACCAAACATGATTGCAAAGAACAGAAAGTGCTCAAGAAACTTTGGCTTTGAGGTGAATCTGGTGAGGGCCAGGCGCCGGTGGGCAGCCGTGTCTGTCCCCCAGGGCGGCCCCTCCTGATACGAACCCAGGGGGAAGCTGGTGTCTGGCTCAGGGCTGCCCACAGGAGGGCACAGAGGGCAGTCCTGCCCTTTGAGAGAAGGGAGCAGCGGGGTCAAGTTCAACACCAGGGCCGGTGAAAGCGGACTCTCTCTTGAAACCCGTCAGCCCAGACCACAGGAGAGGATGACCAGCTGGTGGCCCATGGGCACGTTTGCTTCCAACCAGAGGTCCATGATGGACATGACAATGACCTTGAGCTCTGCAGAGGGGCAAGGGCAGCGGCTCGTCCCCGATGGCCCGCGGCCAGCCATCTTTGGCTTGTGCTTCCCTGGAGAAAGTGGACGGACGGTGAGTTCTTTTCTGTTTTCCATTTTTGTGTTCAGGCTGCCTCGAAGAGAATTGTTAGACGCAAACATCACGGTTCTAATATTCCCTGTGATTCCACTGCACCCCGGAGCCAGAGGCCCTGTCCTTCTGGTAAGTTCTAACTTGCAAGGATCGTTCTCCCCACCTTCTTGTCTGGCTTCTCCATTTTCAGTCCTATTTTCTTCAACCTGGCTTCTCCCACTAAGCGCATGCCCGGAAAAGCATCGCTTTAAGAACTTTCTTGTCTGCCCTATGGCTCTGGAAGGCAGACGCTACAAACCAAACCCTCCCTGCTCTCTGCCCTGGCAGGTAGATGGGGGGGGGGGGGGGGTGGGGGGGGGGGGGGGGATGGGAGTGGGGATGTGGACCCAGGTGCTGATTTTGCAAAGGTGACTGCAGCTCAAGAAAAATCAGTCTCCTGGCCCCACAGGGTTGGGGAGGGTGCTGTGATCTCTCCTTCTTCTTGGCTCCAGTCTTTCTGGCTTCAGGCTCACACTGACCACAGGTAGGGACACCTCTGCTCTCTGCCTCTGGCCCAGGACTGGTCTCCAGGGAGCTCTGGACCTGAGGAGCAGATGGAGAGCCTTGGGCCCGGAGCCCAGCACTGCAGTGGGCCCTTGAGAGCCTTCCCTGGGGACTTCCCACCAAGTGCTCCGTGGGAAATACTCTGGCTGGATTCTCAGACGCCCGGGGAGGACACCAGTGGTCTTAAGCCCACCCACGCCTTCAGTCCCAGCCATGATGATGGGCGCTCTTCGGTGAAGACCCTGCCCCCTGGCTAAGCCAAGGAACACAAAGAGGTGTGTGCTGGGGCGGGGGTGGGGTGGAGAGCAAGCCTGTCTCCCCCACGGGAGGGATGGCGGGAGGGGCAGACCCTGGAGCTGGCCAGGGCCACCACCACCAGCAGCCTCAGGAGGAGCCCAGCGGTGAGAGGCTGAGCTACCAGAAACCTCCACCAGGTCACCGTTCTCAGAGATGCTGGGCGGAACCCAGCAGGGAAAGGCCACCCTGGGATGCCTCAAACAGAGAGCAACGACATTGTATTTCTGCTCCAAGTGTTTGACTTGTGCTTTCCGTCCCAACCGGTTCACTTTTGCAAGTCACATTCCTTCTCTGGGCCTTGCTTTTCTCCTCTGTGAAATGGGAAGCCGGGAAGGCCTCTCAACAGCTTGAAGGGCCCAGCGGGAGGGAGGGAGAGACGGCCAGGATCAGGCAGCTGAGCCGGACCCCTCCTCGCTCTGGGGACCCGTTCTGACTCCGCCAAGCCCAGAGACAGATGGCACGTTCTGAACGTGTCGTCTCTGAGTGGACTCAGCTCCCGGGACTCGGGGAGGGGCTCAGGAGTCCTTTCTGCTCCCTGTCTTAGGGGACACTTTTCTCAAGGGATGAATCAGCCAACCAGCAGACACCTGCTTTAGTCTTTGGGGACTTATGATCAGAACGATGACCTCATCATGACGTAGGAGCCTTGATCGGTCAGGAGAGTCTTACATTTTGGAGGATTTTCCAGCTGGAACGGGTTTTTGTTTGTCGGCTCGCTGTTACTTTGCTTTTTGTAAACAACTGCCTGGATTCTGCATCTTTGAGAATCTAGTGAAAACTACAGAGCCTCTCCCCAGGAAAATGCTCCTACGCACAGGCTTGGGGGAAACACATAAATGGGGCATGCTATTTCTGGGGGCACCTGTGAACTGCCTGACACCCTCTGTGGCCCCTGAGTTCCCCAGATGCCTCCCTCCCTGTTTACAGAAGGACAGACGGCAGCCGGGAGAACAGAGCTTGCCAGAGGACAGCAAGGAGCTCAGGAGACAGGCCCCATGGCTCCAGAGACCGGCCCGCTTCCCTCTCCCCGGGGACACTGTCACGCGTCCTCAAAGTCACAGTGGCCTAGTAGGAAAAGCTCTCGACAAGAAAAGTGCTTTCTCTGATTCAACATCAGTAGCGGGAGCCGACCGACCATCACCGTCCTCCAGCAGGTGCGACCCCACTCCCCACCTGGCCCTAAGGGAATCCCACTGCGTTTTGGAGACTCTTCGCCTGAGACTGAACCCAGTCCGCAAGGACAGGGAAAGAAGGCGGAGCTGAAGGGAAGGAGGTGCAGAGCCTCCATGAACCTACCAACCCAGAACCCCGGGATCTGCCCAGGGGCAAACCCCCAAGCCCTAGATGCCTCCCACCCCAAAGCTGAGGATTCCCATGAGAATAGATTTAAGCTCCCTGTGCCCCGGCTGCCAGCTGAAGCAAGAGCAAGCTTAATTAAAACATCAGGACCAGCCACAGAGCCCCAAAGTGCACACAATCTCAGCTGAATTAAAAAAAAATAAAAGAATCAATAAATAATCAGGTAGGCTGATGAGGACGAACCAGAGCAGCGCTGGGGTGAGAGGGTGAGGTATGTCTTCTCCCGCTCTGAGGGTCACGTTCCCAGGATGGCCCTGCCTCCCCCAGGACACTGTGCAGGTGGCCAGGAGGGACTTGGCCCAGAGCGTGGGCTCCAGGGGAAAGTGCTGGCTGATGGAGGTTCTGGGCGTGGAAGGTCATGGGCACCGAATCCAACCATCGGTGAACGTAAGAATGACCTCCTGCGGAGGATGTCTCTCTGGACAGTGTCGAGTGTCATCCTAACTTTGTTCCAGATCCGGCACCACCCCAGGAAACTAGAAAAGATATCCCCGGCTCTGGAGCAGGGGGTTATGAGACCAGGGGTCCCCCAGTTCCCGAGTCAAGGCTTTTGCCTCATTTCAGCCAATGCGCACATTTCTCCCCCAAACACAAAGGCACATGGAAGTAGTCAGATCTGCTGTCAGCCATGATGATCGCAACCAAGATCGATCACTCCAGGAGATGTCAGCTTGGGAAGAAGTCCTCTGCGGAGTCTGCAGCACTTGGCCATGAAGACCTTCGGGCTGGGGAGCCCCTCCCGGCCACCAGAAACGAGCTCGGGGAAGACAGCACAGGTGGGGTGGTCGTGCCAAGTGAGGGAGGGGGCAGGCAGCGTGCAAAGAAAGGCGCCGTCTCGCCCCCAGGGTCCATGTGGTCCGATGGGGCTCTGTCCCGAGGTCCTCCTCACTCGGGAAGATCCCAGAGAGAATCAGAATCTGGGACTCAGCCCCGGACCCTGGGCAGAGGAAAGTCTCTGGGAAACTCTCTCCCTGGGAAACTGTCCTTCACTTGGGAGCTTGAAGTCTTTGGTGTCTGCCCCCACCTCCACCAGAAAACAAAATGACTTGAGCATTTAGAGACTGGACCTCCCCCGCGTCTCCCCACCTTCTGCCAGCTCCAGGACAGCCCTGGGGCGGGGTCTCCCCATCGAGGACCAGTCCTGAGACTCGCTCTGCAGATGCTGCCAAATGCTGGGTGCGAGAGGCCATGAGGGGCCCCGGAACACACCTCCGAGAATGGCCCTCAAAGCCCCCTGGGCAGAACGGTTCCAGCGCGAGGCTGGGGCTGGCCACGGAGAGGCGGGTTCCGGGGCTTCTCGGCAGCATCATCTCCCCTTAAATATCCGGATTTTATTGATGGACGCCAAGGTGGCCGTCACGTTGGACTCGAAGTCTCCATCGTGCACCCCGGTCTTGCGAAAAGCCCCCGCCGAAGGGTTGTTCTCCCAGTAGTGATGCCAGTTCCCCTTACTGTCCGCCCCGAAGCCGTACAAGTCCACCTGCGGGGGCAAAGCATGGGTCAGAACCAGACAGCAGTGAGACAGGTGGCACCTCTAAGAAGGGGTGCCCGTGGGTAACCCCCAAATCTGCAAACACAGCATCCGGAGAGTCACATAAACCCCTCTACTCGTACACCCTTCCAGTTCCTTCCTGGACCTGCAGGGGCTTTCTGAAGTAACAGCAAGCTCTGGGAAAGTCTAGTGTGATGCCAGAAGGCACGACGGGAGGCCCTGAGGGAGCTGGGGCTGGGGGACCGCCACCCCCGGGCTCCAGAAGGTGGGGGCAGGGGGAGGAGAGTGGGAAGGGGGGCGGAAGGGGGGGGGTGGTGAGAGCAAGGCTCCCAGCTCTGTCCTACTCGCTGGTAGAGCCTGAAACTGCCAAACCCCTGCTCGGAGCCTCACTTCCCTCATCTGGAAAATGGGGCCGAGAGGACCGACCCCATGGAGGCAGGTGGTAGGTGCGGGTCGTCTTCTTCCCTGAGGCTAATTTCCTCGTGGTCCAGGGGCCCTCCCTGGCCAGTGGGCGGGGGTGGGGGCTTTCCAGGATGTGACAAGCATGTACTGAGCACTTCCTCCATGCCCAGCACTGCGCAAAGTACATCAGAGCTCAGGCAGACCTTCATCGGGGCCACCTGGGGGACGCAGGAGTCCGGGGTCAGACCTCGGAGCTCTGACTGACCTTGAGCACCAGGGAGGGGAGGGGGGGGGCGAACCTCCGGGCTCCCGCCCACACAGGAAGGCGGAGGCCAAGGACTCCAGGCATCTGTGAGAGCTGGTGCCACTTGAACTGGGTCTCGGGAGATGAGACCCAGGGTAGGATCTGCCCCGGGATTCGTGATTCTGCCCCCATGTCTGAGATTCCACCCACTGGTTCTGCCTCTGCCTCGGGAGCCCGCGTGGAGGGACCCGGGACCCTCGCTCCCGAGAACGTATCCAGCGAACACTGCTACCCCGTGCAGCCCACTCTGAGAGCAGCACTGGAGAGTCACGGCAGCATCCAGCGTGGCGATCGGCATCGGAGCTTCTGGAACAAGAGCTGTGTCAGGGCCCCAGCAGGGGGATGGAGGTCAGCCCGATGGCAGAGGCTCTCATGGACGCTCTAGGAAACGTGGCAGGAGAAGCCCTCATGGGTGGCTGGGCGGGCACGGGGCCGGGGCCGGGGGGGGCGTACCTCATCGCAGATGTGCAGCGAGAAGATGACGGAGAGGATGCCCGTGGACGGGTACCGCCCGTGGCCCTGCAGCCAGCTGTCGAAGACGTACTTGATGAAGGCCGGGTGGTAGATCAGGATCTGCCGGAGGACACAGCCCTTCGTGAGCTGCTGCGAAGGACCCCTGCGCGCCTGCGAGTGTCCCCCCCACCCCGCAATGTTGTGGCCTTGGGGGACGGAGCCGTGCCCAGGATGAACGCCCCCGAACTCTGGGCCTGGCACGTAGTGGGAAGGACAGGCAGTAACCTCATCACGGGGCCCGGGAGGCTCAACCACAACTGTGAGACGGAGAGAAATGAAGCAGCGAGACAGTACAGCCCCCCAAGAGAGAAGCCTCGCTGAGGAGGAGACATCCGGGTAACATTCCAGTCAGGCCATGAAGGTTCCAGGGAACAGCATGAGGTAGGGACAGAGATAGCCCTGTCACCCAGCAGGAAACACAGGCACGGGGACACCCGTTCTGCCAGCGATGGGACTGAACGGTCTCCACGCCGTAACAGGGCCCCATGTGCGAGGAAACTGAACTCAGAGAGGCTAGCGAGGTGCCCAGAGCGACACAGTCAGGCTGGCTGAGCCGGGAGGGGTCTGGTATCAGACCAGACCTTAACACCACGCTCCCCACCCCCAGCGCTGCCAGGAGGTCAGGGAAGGAGACCTCAGGCAGTAGATGGTGCGCATGTGTGTCCACGAAGCCCAGTGCCAGACCCTAGGAAGAGACCGGAGCGGAGGACCGTGAGGGCTCTGCCGAACTGTTCCTCTCAGCCTGGCCTTCAGCCACGGGCATCTGGGAGGCTCTCCCCTCTTCCCACTCGGCCCTCCAGGGATTCCCACGTGGCCCCTCCCCAGGGCCGTGCGCCGGGCATGAAGGGCAGGGGCTGGAGGCGCGGGGAGTGCTCCAACTCCAGACACACCGCGAAAGAGCTGTGTGTTCCCGAGCAAGTCACTTGGCCTCTCTGACCCTGATCTCACCAGGTGAAAAGCACACAGGGTATGCCAAGAACAGTGTGGTAGACACTTCACACTTCTTTCCTCCTTCTGCCTTTTGCCCAGGTCCTGGCCAGCCCCATCCTAGGGGTGCCACTGGGGAAGATGGAGTTGGGGGCCGAGAGGTGAGGTCTGGCCTTGAGAAGCGCACACCGTATGTACAGCACCGGTGTGTACTGTAAGGCCACGGGCACCCGCATCGCTGGAAGGCTGGAAGAAGCCCGCGTGGCTGGGCCACCCCCTCCCTGCAGAGTTTCTGACACAGCAGGTCTGGGCTGGGCCCGAGGGTCTGAGGCTAGGGCTGTATCCTAGCAAGGCTGCTGGGCCGGGGTCCCCCATGGAGAACTGTCCCAGGATCTGTCTGTGGATCAGGGAAGCTGCCTAGTGGCTCCGGCATCCACCAGCCCATGGGCCCCGGGGGCTCTTGGCAGCCAGGTGCCGGCGGAAGGGAGATGGGGCTCTCCGCCGTGGAACTGAGCCTCAGCTCAGAGGACAAGGGCCTGAACCTTGACTTACCTTATTCTTTTTCACTTTGATCTTTGCGGGGACAGGAACGTAGGTGCTGCAGGTGGAGAAAGAGGGGGTGGTCAGTGTGGCTAGGGGCCCAGGCTGCCCGCATGCCCCTGGGGGGATGGATCCTGGACAGGGCATAGGGACGCCACCTCCTCCTGTAGCAGTAGCCCATCGTGGACACCAGAGGGCGCTCTTGGCTAACTCGAGAAAATTTTCAAACTGCTGCTTCCCCCCCCTCCCACCCCCCCCCCCCCCCGCCAAGAAGTTGAAGACTGGGGGACTTGCTCCTAGCAAGCCTGAAGAAGCACAGCTCAGGGCTGCAGCGCTGAATGATGAGCCCTACAAAGACCCCCTTTCCATCTGCGAGGTTACATGTGCCCCAAGACGAAGGTGCAAATGCCCAGCCCCCTGGCCTTAAGTCCTATCTATGGGGGCAATTCCTGCTCCTGATCCTGGGGTGGGAGGGGTGAGCAGCCGAGCGCAGGCGTGGCCCCCTCACCCCTGCCCAAGCCCACTTCCCTCACTGCCTTCCGGAGAGGGCGGCCCCCAGCTTCCCGCACCCCAGTCCGTCAGGCTTGCTGGCCTCAGACTGGGAGGCGTCTGGCCATTTGGACAGCAAAGCCCCTTCTTTCCAGGAAGAGTAGGGAACTAGGAATATGGCCCAGATGCCAGCCTGGCTCCCAGGTAGGGCTGCGTGCTGGGGCAGGCCTCTGGGTCCCCCTGGGGGAAGGGAGGCGAAGGAATGAGCAGTGTGGGAACTCGAGTAGACAGCCAGAGCCCAGGGTGCAGGGCACTGCCTGGGACAAAAAAGCCACTCGGATATGAGCCCCAGGACGGGCTGGCATGCTGCCTCCCAGCCTGCCTCCACCGCCACCCATGACTACTTTGATAGCTTCAAAAGCAGGGGCGCTGTCCCCCTCAGGGTGCAAGGCAGAGGCAGGAAGGGGCAGAACAGGACTCTCATGTGTGGGGAGTTCTTTCCAAGTTCTTCCCAGGGGGGCCCCTCCTCCCCAGGAGTTTCCAGGAAGCCTTGGAGGCCTGTCCCGGAGTCGTGACCAGGGGGATCGTGG
The DNA here is from genome assembly GCF_022355385.1 of Mustela nigripes. Classification (NCBI taxonomy): domain Eukaryota; kingdom Metazoa; phylum Chordata; class Mammalia; order Carnivora; family Mustelidae; genus Mustela; species Mustela nigripes. The sequence goes on from NC_081559.1 coordinate 189,295,954, forward strand.
GTACCCATGGGTGTTTGGAGCTCAGAGAGAGAAGGGACCAGGAGCTGCTGCAGGCTGGGTGCATTCCAGAAGCAAGTCTGGTGATGGGGGTGGGGGGTGTTCTGGTGTAGGAACAGCATGGTGGGGGAAACTGAGGGTCCATGGGGGTGTAGACAACGGCTTCCACTCCCCTCCCCCTTGGGAGCCTTGGGACTCACTGAGAGATGGTGCCCGTGGTGGTGGCACTGACCACCCACTCCAGGTCGGTGGTCTTGAAGGGGACCAGGACCATGCTGACATTCTCCGCCAGCTCCCTGAAGCTCTCGGGGTATACCAGATGGTGAGTGGTCTTGCTCCCAACGTCCATCTCAAAGCCCACCGTGGGGGCCTTGTTCATCCTGGGGGAGAAGGGACAGAGGGACACGCATCGCATCGCACGGGCGCTGCTTCGGGGGCCCAGCTCCCTCAGCTGTGAAACAGAGATGATTAAGAGGCAGCTGGAAAGCTTTTGCTATCTCTGTCTCTTCCAGGATCTCCAGCGAGCCCGATCATTGCCACTGTCGCGGACCTACCGTGCACAAGGCACCCTTCCGACCCAGGAAGGCGCCGTGTTGCACCTTAATGACAACCACGCCCGGGAGGTATCCTGTGCTCCTATTCCATGATGGAAGAAACCGGAATGCCAAGAATTTGTCCCAGGACACAGAACTAGCAGGTGGCAGCCTTGATCGCGGGTCTGTCTGACCCGGAACCCAAGGGTGCACGCCAGGCTCACCGAGGCTCCGAGAAGCCAGGCTCATGCTCTGAGCACATAAATGCGGAGAGCCCAGGAACAGGGGATGATTCTAGAAGGTGGCTTGGGAATGGCAGCCCCACTGCCGAGTGAACAGTGGGGTGGAGATTACAAGAAACCCAGGATACACATCTTCCTGGAGGATCTATTTTATTTGGAGATAAGGAAACGTATTTGTTAAAAGTGTATAGTTTTATTATGGCTTAGATTCCAAAATGGGGCTGAATTTTAGAGATTAAACCAGTCTTCATAGAAATCTTGCCCTCTCTCCAGGCCCCTATGAGCCAACCTCCTGGCCTGCTGGCTTCCTCCCTTGTAGGATTTCCCAGCTGGGTCCAGAGAGGCATGGTAGGTCCGCCTCCTTCCTACGATGCACTACCGGGGAAACTGAGGACTATGGGAGGCAGTGGGGGTGCTGGGTCCATGGGGAAGTCTGGGCATGCTAGCACGGGAGTCCTGACCTCCTGGTCCTGAGCCGAGGTGTCTCTAGTGGCTCCGAGGGTCCAGGCACTCACCTGAGCACGAAGTCGTGGCTGTCGATCTGAGGCCCATACCACGATTCCTTCAGGTTGCCGGAGTTGCCCACCACGGCACAGCGCCGGCAGCCCACAGACCTCTTCTCCAGCAGGGGGTCCACGTTCCCGGGCACCACCTGGAACAGCTCCCTGATGGTATCGTTCAAGTTATTGGGCTGCTTCTCCCGCTGGAGCTTCTGCGGGCCGAGAACAGAGGAGAAAGGTCAGCCCGTCTGTGCTGCTTCTGACTGGGGCCACTCAGCCGCCCCCATGCTGGGCCCCAAGCCCCCCACTTGCGCTCAATGGACCCTTCCTTGGTACCTTCCTTTCTCCTGGGCACCTGGAGACCCACCAGAAGCCCAGGAGCCGCTCAAGGGAACGGGAAAGAGATCACTCCCTCGTTCTGCAAATGCTTTCTGAGCACCAGCTACGTGCCTGTGACTCCACTGGCCACTTAGTCAATGACACTGGGTGAGAGGAGAAGGGTCAGGTGACCCTCCAAGGCCACCTCCCTGGCCTTGGCTCCCTTCATTCTCCTGCCCACCGCCGGGGGACCACTGGGCTCCAGCAAGACCAAAAAACCAGCCCTTTGCTGGATGCATCAAGGCTTTCGACGTCTGTCTAGCACATTGTTGGCATCTTCTGAGACCGAGCTCCGCGTTTCCTGACTTCCTCACTCATGGTAAAACCTGGAGACCTTTCCTGATTAAGCAGTGTCTTCTCTGACCCTGTGACCAACCTCGGGCACACCGCATCCCATCTGAACAGCAGACGAGGAGGACACCGTGGGGCCCAGACTGGGTGAATCATGTGTCCCACATCCAAAGCAGGATTTGAACCCAGGCTTTCAGAAACCCACTTAAAAGTCCCTCCCACAATACTGCTCCTGTCTCAGACCATTGGAACCTTGACCTTCAGAAAGTTCAGTCCCTGGAGCTGCAGGGGCTGGGGCGGGGGTGTGTTGGGCAGGAGAGGGGCTGTGGGGTGAGGCCCACCAGCCTCTCCCAGCCCCAGCCCCAGCCCCAGGGTAGTGGATGGGAGAGAAAAGAGGTTACAACTCGCTGTGGCCATTGTCCAGGGGATTCGTGGCGGGGCCCATGGGGGGATACAGGCATGCAGCCCCTGCCCTGAGATGGAAGGAATCAGATCTCCAAAGGAGGGGCACACCAGGGGTGTGGTTCCTGTAGTGAAAACCTTCAGCATCTCCTCAGACAAGCCGCGGGAGAGCTGCAGGCAACAGGGTCTGGACCACTCGCCACACCCCCAGGAAGGTACAGTAAATGAGAGAAAGTGAAACAAGTGTTGGAGAGGATGTGGAGAAAGGGGCACACTCGGGCATTGCTGGTAGGCATGGAAAATGGTGTGGCCACGTGGAGAACCCACATAGAACACCATGGAAGCCACAGTTTCCGCTCCCAAGTCTACACCCGAAAGGACTGGAAGCAGGGTCCCGCACAGAGCCCCGCACACCCACGTTCACGGCGGCGTTATTCACCAGAGCCAAAAGCTGGAAAGCGACCCACGTGTCCACTGGCAGGGGACCGGATGAAATAGGTGTGGCATGTCGCGCAGTCATGAACAAGAAGGGAATTCAGCTCATGAGCTGACTCAGTGGGAGTCTGTGCTTCTCGCTCTGTCTCTGCCCCTCCCTCTGCTTGTGACTCCTCTTTCTCACAAATACATAAAATCTCAAAAAAGAAAAAAAATAATAAAGGAACCGCTGGGACTTGGAAACATGCTTACTGACCTACGCCAGACACAGGAGGACAAATATGGTAGGATTCCACTGTATGAGGTCCCCTAGGGGAGCCAAATGCATAGTATGGAAGGTGGAAAGGCAGTTAGCTTGGGGGGGGGGTAGTTTGCATTGAACAGGGGCGGGGTTTGCAGGCACAACAGAAGAAACGCTGGCTCTGGGAGTCGGGGTTGGTTGTGTAACAGTGGAAACATCCTCAATGCCACTGAGCTAGCTGTACACGTACAAATGGTCACAATGGTCAACATTATGTTATGTACATTTCAACACAATAAAACAGAACAATCCCCAGATTAAACACCTGCTTGCAGTAAGATCTCCTGGGGCAGCTCCAAGCTCCCGGATGGGCAGCCACCCAGGATCTTGCTAATTCAAATGGCCTGACTCAGTAGGACTGGGCTGAACCCAGGATCCCACACTTCCAACAGGCTCCCCGGGTGGTGCTGCCGGTGCAGGTGGAGGACCCCGTCCACACTGTCTTGGAGGCACATCCCCGTGGTCTGAAGTGTTGAGGCCCTGGGAGATGGGACTTAGGGAGCACAGCACTGCGGTGTCTTAACCCGGCTACGGCTGTCTTACTCATTTTTAATGGCTCACTTCAAGAAAAAAAAAAAAAAAAAAAAGTTCATTTTAAAAAGAAATCTCCCATCCCTACCGCAAGTGGAAAGCAAGGATTACTTGGCAGAAGTTAAAAAAAGTAATCACACCAAACAATGTTATCTGATTCCCGCTCAGACTGTCACTGGCCCGGGCCCGCTGCCCACGCTTCGCTGGAAGGAAGGCGGCACGGGACTGGACAAGTGCGTCCCCAAGCACGGGGGCGGATTAAAGTCCTTGCAACTGCACAGCAGGAGAACCACTGCAGACTCCGTGGACTCCCTTCCTCGTGCTGGGATGTGAGGGTCTTGAATGCCCGGCCCCGCCATCACCTGGAATCTCGAGGCCGGCTACATCCCGTCGGCGACCTCGAATCTGCTGTAGTGCTTTGCCGTCAGGAGCGGAGACGGAGGCCCAGAGGGGAGAAGGGTGAGGCCATCGGGCACGTGCACCCACACGTCCGCAGCGGAACCAGCCAGAGCTTGGGTGGGAAACTTCTGCAGGAGAATCCTAACTTGTGCACCTGCCCGCGAGGTCAGATGGGGCAGGGCCCTCAGTGCTCATCTGTGTCCCTGTGCCCGTTTCCCTTGGGAAGGGATACTCCAATTTCCCTCTCGTCAGGGACAGCAAAGGGACCACTAGGCTGCTAACTCGCCCGCAGGAGGGAATACTGAGAAGTTCAAAGACAACCTCTCTGTCTCACTCACTCCTCTGCAGGAACTTCCAAGTATCCTTCTTGGTCAGCGCCCCACAGGAGCCTGCCCGCTGGGGGTCAGCGCCCCGCAGGAGCCTGCCTGCTGCGGTCAGGGCTCCTGGAGGCCGCCCTGTGACTTCAGGCAGGGCTGGGAAGCAGACGCTGGAGTCAGGGCTGCAGCTGCATGGGGCGACTGCATCGAGGGACGGGGTAGGGCGGGGGACATGATCTCCATGGCAGGGTCCACTTCAGCGGGCAGGGGCCAGGGAGGCACACGTCCTGGCACACTCACACTCGGGCCACAGATGGGGAAGGGCTATAGGGGAGCCTCGAGGCATGATGTCTGGCCTTCTGCACCTCCTGTCCCAACCCCCCAACCGAGTGTGTTGGAAGGACGTATCCTGCCCCCACCCCTGTCCTGCCTTTCTGCTCCGCCAGTGAACCTTGCTCCTCCTTCCCAGTCCAGCTCGCCCTGCGGCACCTGTGAGGCTTCCCACAGTCCCCCAAAATACTGGTCTCTGCCTTACGCATGTGCTCGGCACGCAGGACCCTCGCCACAGGCATTGTGTAATGTCCGGCTGCTGTGGGCTTGTCTGTCCGGCCCTGGGCGTCTGAGCAGCAAGCACAGACAGACAGACACCCACTCAGGGTGCTGAGCTCCGCCGGGGTTGACACCCACCAGACCCAACACAGCAGAGCACCCCCCCCCCATGCTCTAGATGCCATGTGCATGCGGTGGGCAAGTTACAGCAGGCTCGTGTGCCCGCCTGTGAGCCCTCGTCATAGGTGGAAGCCTGTGTTCTGTGGTTCTTCTTCTTCCTCTTCTTCTTCTTTTTCTTATTTTTTTTTTTAAGATTTTGTGTTTTTATTCAAGAGGGAGGGAGAGTGAGAGAGAAAGAGAGCGCAAAGAGGAAGGGAGAAGCAGACCCTGGCTGAGCAGGGAGCCTGACGTGGGGCTCGAACCCAGGACCCTGGGATCATGACCTGAGTAGAAGCCACCCAGGAGCCCCCCGTGGTCCTTCCATACCAGGCCCCACTCAAAGAACGTCACAGGCATTTCCTCATTCACTCCCCAGAACTGTCTTATGAGCAAGGTGGTATGACGTACCCATTTTACAGCTGAGCAAACTGAGGGTCAGCGAGGTGGAGTGGATGGCCCAGAGGCCCCAAGATAGCCTGAATCCCCCGGCCTGACTCCAGAGCTTGTCTCTGCACTGGAACGTGATCCGACTGTGCCCCTCACCAGTGAGGCAAGCCTGACCAGTGGAAAACGAGGTGAGGGGTCCTCACAGGGTGTGGTGAAGCTGGGGGGTGGGAGGGCGGTGCCTGGAAGCGAGGCCTGGGCCCCGAACAGAGCGGCACCCGGCGTCAGGCGGGGGGTATTACTGTCTTGTGCACTGAGCACCGTGCTTGGGGCAGGAAGACGTGGGCGGGGCAGAAGGCAGGGGCAGACGGAGCGGGTGGGTCCAACAGTGTGTGGAAATGTGGCTGCGGCAGAGGGGACCCTTGTCCTCGTGACTGGGACACAGGCGGGAGGAGAGGGTCATGGGCAGGTTGGGGCCAGCCCAGGGGTGGCCCCGTGTGATTGCTCCTGTCCTCCCGCTCCCGCTGGAGCTTACACCTGCCCTGTCTCCTTTGCCTACCGGGACTGTGATGCCCATTGATGGCAACCTTGAAGCTCAGAGGCAGGGTGGGAGCTCGAGACCCCGCAGTTGTGGCCACAGACTCCTCCTGGCTCAGCGGGCTGGCCGGTCTCCCTGACACTGCAGCCACCTGTTTCCCACAGAAAGCACCCCTCCTTCACTGGGCTGGGGCTCCCTCGCACGGTCTAAGTAGGAGAGCACGACTCTGGTCATCTGCTCTACCCCAGGGCTCCCAGGGGCCTAGCGCAGAGTGAGCCTAGGGAGAGTGTGAGCTTGCCTCCTGGGCCCCATGGCACCAGCCACCTGCCGCTGGCTCTCTGCCAGCTGAGTGCCCTACAGCGGGGCTCCCGGTGGGCTCCCGCCAGGCTCCGAATGTGTGAAAGGCAGGGGCTCTATGGTTGGGGTCCTGGGTCTGGATCTGTCCATAAGATTGTCCCGGTTCCCTGGGGTGGGGGTGGGGGGTGGCTGCAGGCAGAGCTGTGATGCATCTTGGAATTCCCAGGGTGGTTTTGATTTCAAATATTCTGTGTCTCTACCTGGAGAACAGGAGATCTTGTCCGATGTGGTATCCTGATTCTCCACTCAGGACGTTTGGTCTCTGTGTCATCTAGGCACCCAGAAGCTTTAAAGCCCTACTCCTTTCTATCAATTTCTGTTCCCAAGGGCTCTCTATCCCCAGCACACACCCCTTCCAAGCGGCCACCGGCGCTGAGCTCCAGGAGAGAGGGGCTACCGAGGAGGGCTGGGGTTGGGACGTGGGAGACAAGTTGATAAAATTCCAACAGTCACTTGGAAAAATGTTCAGCCTTGATAAGCGCTGGGGCAGGGGGAAGCAAATTCATTATCACTTGCCCATTCCGCCAGCAAGAATAAATACAAGTGTTACAAACTAATGTTCGTGACGCAGCTGTTAGAGCCTGCATCTGAGGACTCAGATGAAGAGGTTCCTCGAGAGCCCTCTTGATGAGACCAAGAAAGTCGGGAGCAAAAGCCAGGAACGGTGAGGGCACATCCCACTTCCTAAGTCTAGAAGGCACAGAGCAGTTTCTGCAAAGATACACAGATTATAGCAGGAAATTGATTTTTTTTTTAATATATATACTTTTTTATCCATCACAGCCTAAGTCAGCCTAAGAGCGTTAGAAGCGGCTCTCCCCAAGGACCTTTGGGAGGGGAGTAGATGAAGTTGTCCTGGCTACCCACTCTAGAAGTTTCTCACCAATACCTCCAGGTACGGAAGGCTGGATGGCACGTGCTGTTTGGAGCAAGTCACCTTTCTTTTCTGGGTTTTCACTTTCCTTCCCCACCCACGGAGGTTATGGGGGCAATTCTGCAGCCCCTTGTCTCCTGCCAGGGTCAGCGGGCAATATCTGGAGACATTCTGGGGCTCACAGCAGGGGGGTGGGTGACGCCAGCATCTCGTCGGTAGAAACTGAGGATGCTGCTAGACATCTCACGATGGGCGGGACAGCCCCAGGAACAGAGATGTAGCCACCCCAGAGTCACCAGTGCGAGGTGGAAATCCCGCCCAAATCTTCGTCAAGCCTGGTCCGCTGCCTCCCAGAGCAGACACTGGAATCTTCGAGGGAGTGAAGACCCTGCCTATTCTCTCTCCCACCTCCCCAGGACCCACCCCAGGACCTGCACACCGAGGGGCTCAACACAGTTCAGCGAACCAAGACTGAGCCTGCGCATTCCGACTCCCCTCTTCTGAGTCACTGCAGACTCTTCCATCTGCTCAAAGAGACGGGAAGCTCCCCAGAGTGCGAGAATTGCTTAGAGTTGCTGACTGGGAAAGCCAGCCTCCTGCAGGAAGCCCCCCCTGATTTTCTCAGCCTACACACAATTCTAACTTCTTAACATAACCTTGTTCACATTGCCAGGCTGATGCACAGCTGGTCCCTCGGCCTAGAGAGCCCTTCCTGTGCTCCCCACTGGGACAACCTCTCTGAGTCCTTTAGGAGGAGCTCCACCACTGTCCCTTCTGGGAAGCTTTCTCTGAGAGCTCCCACTCCAGCCCTAAGGTAGGGTTTGGAGCCCCTGCTCTGCGCCTCTGGATCCCCTCTCCCCTTCCGAAGCAACACCTATGACCCCAGCCTGTGGCTGGCTGTCTCCTCCTCTCTAGCCGCCCTGGCGACCCAAGAAAGGGAAGACTATTTTTTCAATTTCATTATATTGACACTTGGCATATAGTAAGTGCCCAATAAATCCGCAAGGAGTTAATTCTTTCTCACCCCCTTCACTCTATTTTGGAGTTCAACCCCCTAAATAATCTTTCAAACCCCTCAATCGGATCCTGGGACTCCCCTCAGATTCACAGCAGCTTCCTGTTGCACAAAATACAAACCAGAAACCCTACTGTGGGGGTTGCCCACTGCCGGGGCCCTGCTCCTCCAATAGAACCCCGCGGAGGCCTCCCTAGGGCTCCTATGCTGGCTGCTGCCATGACCCGGAGCACATTCTCTGGATCCTTCTATGCCCAGTGCCTTCTACCTCCAGGGTCTTAGCTCAAGTCCTGCTTCCTCAGAGCCCTTCCCCGATGACCCCATTTACAGAGGCCCGGGGCCCCCAGGCTCTATCACAAACCTCATGTGACCTCCATCAGGGCATTTCCAGCTGAGTCAGTCTTCGAGGTTTTTCATCTATCTCCCTCAGCCAGGAAACAGTTCCCTGAGAATGAGGACCTGGTCTCTTTTCTGCATCTCGGAATCTGTAGTGCAGGGAACCAGTGGTCTCCACAAAGGTATGTCCAAGCCCCAACTCCCCGTGAACGGGACCTGGTGGGAACGGGTCTTTACCGCGTGAAGTTAAAACATCATGAGATGGATCATCCCGGATTTAGGGGGCCCTGAATGGAGGAACAGGTGGTCCTGCCGACATAGGTGGAGAGAGACCCAGAGGAGGGGTCAGGTGGAGAGGGAGGCAGAGCCTGGCGTGGTCTGTCTGTTGTTTTAAGTCACCCAGTTGGTGGCCGGCCATCTGCTCCAGCAGACACGGGGAACGCATAGGGACGCTCGGCTCTGATTTACACAGAGTGGGTCTTCCATGAACAGCTGTCGCACGAACAAACGATGCCTCCATCCCGACCCCTGCCAGGCACCCTGCCCTCACCCCCCGTGCAGCCCACAGCCGCGCCCCACTGGGCCCCCAGACGCACCCCCCAGCCCGGCTCTCACCAGCCACCAGCTGTAGGTGTCCTCCTCCAGGAGCGCGTTTTGCGCGGTCAGCAGCGGCTGCATGGACCGGTTGAACCTCTCGTCGAACCAGGCCGACACCCTCTCCTGACCCACGCAGTGGACGCAGGAGCAAGGCCTGTGCGTGTACTTCATGAACTTCTTGAAGTTCTCCGAGAGCTCTGCGACCATCTGCTTGGGAAACCAGGTGGCGGTCACCATGGTGTGGGAGTAGTTCAGGAAGAAGGAGGTGAGGAAGATGAGGAGGACGAGGAAGGTGAGCACTTTGAGCGTCCTCTTTCTCAGGGTCACCATTTCTGCTGTCCGGACTGGCGCCTCCCGGGGCTGGCGGGGCTGGAGGAAATCACGCTTGGTCGAGGGGGAATTCGGAAGAAAGTCCCAGAGATGGAGGCCCGCTCACAAGGCGAGACAGGGATTCCCAGGGGGGCCTCCAGGCCTGCGAGGGCTAACTTCACTCCTGCCCGGCGATGGCCACCCCAGGATGTGGGACATCACCCCGTGACAGTCAGAGGCTAAGTGGACCCCTCTGGGGGGTTGCGGCTTCTTGCATATAATTTGTCCTTTCTGGAAAAAAAGTAGGCGGCTTTGTCAGCAGTCCTGAAACAGCCGACAATATCTCTTAAAGCTTTAATCCAACTTAGTAAAATTACCTCCTTTCACATCCACAGGGTTGAGGGGTAATTCGTCTTGGAGACAGTGCAAGGACTCTTTGGGGTGAAGACCTCGGAGGAAGGGTCACGGTGCGGGACAGATGGATGCTGTCTTTGCCACTGTGTTCCAGAAAGGGTGATGGGTGATGATGCTTAATCAGAACCGGGTCTTTCCCCTGCTGTGACCAGAGATGTGGCCATGCAGCAGCACGCCCGAGGGAGGCACTGAGGCTTGTCCGTCATCTGCACAGAAAAGGAGGAAGAAAACAGAATGAAATTCTATTACCTTGGTATATTGCCTTTCTGTCTCCCCACCTCCTCCAGGATGAACTCCGTGATCTTCTCTGGAGTCAAGCCAACGGGGCAGGTGGCTCTGGACCATTTCTTCACCCTCTTGAGCCTTGGTCTGTGCATGTGTATGATGGGATGTTAACACCCATTCTTCAAGGTTTGCTAAGGGACACAGGGGCCACCCCACCATCTTTCCCGCAACCAGAACCAGGTCCATTTAAAGCAGTCCATCAAAATCCGTGCAACGGGTCAGTGATGCACGCCCAGTGGAATGGACACAGCGGCTGCTGAGTACCCGCCAAGGATGTGCTAGTCCCTCCTTCACTCTCCTTCAGATTCTGAATTTCAGTGGGAATTGTAGGCTTCTGCCCCCTTGGCATTCAAGCTTTGCCTATTAGCCTCAGCCCTACAGAGTGGTCTTTAGCCGGCTCAGGTTCAAGTTGCAAAGGTCGTCAGTCAGCCCGGCCCTCAGCCTCCTCGTCTGTAAAATGGGAAAACAACACCTCCACTTACCAGGGGTTACAAAGATAAAGTAAAATGCTACGGGTGAGCTGCTGGGATGTACTGGGCAATTGCTAAGCTGCTTCTTTTTCAATGCACACATGAGTGAGGGTTCTTGGATGATTCACTCAAAGCCAGACACGATGGGCCACGCATGTGTCTCCTTCTTTCAGCAGTCCTCAAAGTACACTGCCAGCCAGAGAGGGGGTCCCTGTTTTGTCCTCAGAATAAACTGAGATTCAACGAGATTAAATGACTTGCCCAAGGTCCCGGGGAAAGGAGGAAGCAGCATCTGAATCCAGCTCCACAGGCCTCTGATTCCATGTGCATGGAGGGGCGGGGCACCAGGAATGGGGCGAGGGGGGTGGATCGTCTGCTCTGGAAGCAACATCCTCTCTCTCTACTGGTCTTTAGTTGGAAAACATAAAGGGGGAGTCCACTTCCACCAAAGAGAGCAAACAGGGACTCCTCAGATGTCCCTACACAAGACCCCAGAATGCATTGCCCTTGTGCTGGTCACATCTCTTCACTTGAGCGTGATGACTTTGGTCTTTGCTTGGAATGTGTCCCCTCTCCCCCAACTCAGTCTCTGTCTGGCCCGTTCATCCCCACCCTCGATGTATAAATGTCAACGAGCAGGATGCCTTTTTTTTTTTCCAAGAAAGCGACATTTGAAGGGTTATTGATTACCTTTTGGTAGAAAAGAGGGGGGTGCTCAAAAATCCGGTTAAATCCAAAAGGCCTTCCTGGAAACATCCAAGGCTTACATGCGCTAGAACTCCCTCAACTCTTCAGCTCGGTTGGCAAGGCCATTTCGACTCTCCTACTTCTCCATTCCTCAGTGTTCAAGACGACCTGACTCATATTTATAACCCAGGGGTGCCCAGAGTCATCCCTTCCAGCTACCCCTGCTCCTCTAGCAGGAAGCAGCTCCATCACTAGAGTGAGATTGACCTGGTTATCTTCCAGGCTGGCCGCTGACTGAATGTGTCTGGCAGAAGATTCCCAGCCCTCTGGGTCCTGGGATGGGCACGTGTCCTAAGTCAACTGATCACACTAAACTTCCTGACTTGTAGGGAGGGAAGAAACTTTATTTTGCTCTGGCTGTTTGATTTTTGCATATAAAAGTCAGGATCATGCTGCCCATTTTCTATTTTTATTATTATTATTATTTTTACTGTGTAATTTGTTTTTATTTAAATTCAATTAGCCAACATATAATATGTACTGGCCATTTTAATAGTTCATGTGGAAGAGGGCCAAGATAAGTGGTGCTCACTCCCTGATCTAGCCATACCTGCAGCCCACCCCACATCTCAACAGTTTAATGACATGAGATAATAAATCCCCTTTATTGCGTAAAGCAGACTACTTATATAAAACTTGAAGCAATATGACTGACCCACAGGTCACAGCTGCTCCTGCCCAGGCTGACCCCACAGTGCGGAAAGTTCAACTCACCCAGCCTGCTCTTTCTCATTCCTCAGGGATCAGCTGGTGCTGACTCCCGGAGAAAGGCCTGCTCTCTCCTGGCAGGAGAAGGGTCCTCTCCTGGCCTCCACAGTGTGGTGGCTCCATCCCACCAGTACTGTTCACTTATCTGCCTCCTCCCTGGGCTGGGAGACCCGTGAGGATAGGAGCTCACTCTCATTCATTGCTGGGGCCCTGTCACCTGGTATCCAGAGGGCATGAAGGAATCCAGAACCGAATGAAGGGAAAGGCAAGGGCCAACGATTCAGAGCAGAGATGTAAGCCTGCCCTCTCTGAACCATTTCTTCAATTGAGAAATGAGGAAATACCAATTCTGTCCACTTTTCTGGGCTTTCAACCAGGTAAACTCTGTCCAGTCATCTGATTCACTCACTACCTATTTTCTAGGGGCCTGTGATGGGTCAGCCTCTGGGACAGGTGGTTGGGACACATCATGGCCATTTTAATAGTTCATGTGGAAGAGGTGACTGCTGAACAGGGCCAAGATAAGTGGTGCTGACTCCCTGATCTAGCCATACCTGCAGCCCACCTCACATCTCAACAGTTTAATGACATGAGATAATAAATCCCCTTTATTGTCGTAGAATCATGGAAGATTCTACGTTGGGAGAAGATGCCTAGGAGTAGGCATCTTCAGAAGGATGCCTTTGGGAGAAACGAGGGCGGTACCCTTGGATCAATGGGAAGAAGAAAAATAGGTGTGTGGGGGGTGGGGCAGAGAACATGGGGCTGTGGAAGTCATTACGCAAGACCAAGTTTGCTCTGTGTGACCCAGGGACCCGAGGAAGGGTCTGAGCAGAAGAGCAACACAGTCTTCCTGCATGTGTCTCAGTAACGAGCATGGCCCCAGACGCTTTCGATGACTCTGAATCCTGAAGCCAAAGGCAGAGACAAGGTCACTCAAATAAATGACTGTTCTTGAACCACACGGACCAAATACAATTCTGAATGAGGGGTTCCTGATAATGTCCTGGCTCCTCAAGGGAGGTATTCATGGTCTGAGCTGGTGCTGGGGTGGGGTGAGAGTAGAGACAGAGGGCAAGCCTGGGCTGCAGAGACAAGGAAACCGCGACACCCCACTCCTGTCCACTCAGCACATGCTGGGGGCCGCATCTCCGAGACCAGAGCATGCCCTCGGATCCCACTGGCCGTCAGAGGCTTCTGAGCTGGAATCCATTAGTGTTTTCCAAAGCCTTGAAATAAGCTGCAGTGGAAAAGCAACAACACCCTTCCACCCTCTTTTCCGGCCCCAGGGGAGAAACGAGGAATTCACGACTTCCCTGCGCTCCAGTAACTGAGGCAGCCTGTAGCACCAGAGGCAACACCAGCCCTGGTTCCCTGAAACGGAACTGAGTCCAGGATGCCCAGTGCACGGGGAGGGGGGACAGACACGCCCCCGCAAAACAAAGCCGGGGAAGGACACGGCTCCCTGTCCCGCCAGCAGAGTGGCTGAAGTCTCGCAGCCACATCCTGGAGGACAAGCATATCCTGTTTGTCCTGCTCTGCGGATTGGGGCTTTTTACAGACAGATTTGAGGCAACCCTACCTGTGTCGTGCACATCTACCGGCAGCATTTTCCCAATATGCCCACTTGGCGTCTCCACGTGCTATCTGGTAATTCTCGCAGTATTTCTGAGGTTTTCATTACTGTATTTGTGAAGATGATCTGTGACTGGTGATGATGACAGGCTTTAAGCTCAGGGGATGGTAAACACTTTTCAGCAATAAAGTATTTTCAAAGTAAGGTACCCATCTTTGATTTTTAAAGATATAATGCTATTGCACATTTAATAGATTCCTACCATATAAACACAACTTCTGTAGGCACTGGGAAACCAGAAAATTCTTCTTACTCACTTTGTTACAATATCCACTTTATTGCAGTGGTCTGGAACTGAACCCAGCATTATCTCCAAGGTCCACCTGTCCTGGAGTGGGCACCGAGAATGCATCTGTGACCATCTACGGGGGTCGCCGGAACAATGTTAAATACACATCAGCACCCTTTCAAGAGTCCAGAAAGTCAAGGTTTCTCTAAAGAAGGTCCCTAACAAAGATAAGCCTACCTGGTCACAAGGAGATGCTGGCAATGGCCAGCCACTGACAGATGAACTGTTTCAAATGCTTGGGGAATGAGGTGAATGAACAGTATGGGTTTCTGAATGTTCACACCTGCTGAGGTGCACAATTCTCCCCAGGCTGGGATGCCCTCCTAGCTCTCTGCAGAGTCTCCTGCAGGAGGGCTGCTAGTAACATCAGCACATCCAATAAGGAGGGGCCTCAACTGTCCTCCACGTGATCTTCACATCAACTGGGCAAAATGGATAATCATGTTTACTTCCCTGACATTGGAAATGGAAGCACAGAGAAGGCAAGTGACTTGTCTCAGCTCACACAGTGAGACGGTGGCGGAGCCAGCACTTTGACCCAGCCTTCTACCTCTTCCCGGATCTTTCTGTGTAGCCACAGCCAACCCTGTAATTCATTAATACCTGGTCTCATCTTCATTGTCTCCCTGTCATTCCTTTGGGCAATCTTTCCAGTTTCTTGAGATGGACCCTACCTGTTCACATCCTCTTCTGTTGTTTGAATTAGGGTGTTGTTAATTTTGGTTACTGTATTGCTCACTTCTAGAATTTCCATCTGAGCAAAATTTTTATAAGCTCTGTTCTTTTCAGGTAAAATTCCCCACCTTGTCCCTCTTCCTGCAATTATGCACTCCAGTTATTTCAAAGACTCTGTCTGCACCTTGTGACGTCTGGGGAACATGTAGGTCTATTTCTGTTGTCTGCTTTCTCTCTTTACCTCCCTTTGGTCATTTGGTTCTGTCCCGTGGCATGACTGGCAATGGTGCATACTGTGTGCCAAAAGTCCAGAGATTCCCGAGCAGGCTGTCCTTATTCAGAGAGGAAGGTGCTTTCTCCTGGTCAGCAGGTGGAGCAGGGACATGGGACTTTGTTCCAGGTGGTGAGCAGGTGCCTTGGGGCCATGTTTCAGTTTTCACAGCGACTGGTTATTTCCGGTTTACCCCCACTTGTTTCTGGTTTACCCCCACTTACAGACTACGGCCCTTCTCAAAGGCTCTCTGGGATGTCTACCAAGGCCTGTCTTCCCTGCATGCTCTCACCTCTGTCTCCCCTGCCCCGCGAGGTTATCCAAAGCCGGGTCTAGCCTTTTAGTCGCTCAGCTGCTATTTGCAGCTTGGTCTCTCAGGCTCTGGTCCCAGGCAGCTGAACTACTGACAGATGCTTGGAAGGAAGAAAGGATGCAGAGTATTTCTTCTTTTCTCTGTCATTCCCTTTGCTCCAGGTTCTTGGTCGCTTAAGTTTAGGCTGACCCGGCGGTCCTGAGTTCTATTTTTAATTGAATTTAATTTGTTTTACTCCCAGTTTGTGAGATGGCCCAACACGGAGCTGCTGCTGCTGCTTTCCACTTGCTTCTGGAGCCTTTTCTGAGCCGGCACAGCCCTCCCGCAGGAAGGGAGCTGGAGTACCAGGCTCCCTCCCCCCACCCATCTCCTTCCTCTCTGGGATCTTCGCCTCTCACCGCCTGGCTGCTGTAGCTGTCCTCTTCATGAGCTGGGTTTCTAGCTCATTCCACTTTTTTGGTTCTTGGAGGGAGGAATGGTCTATAGGCCTCTGCCACCGCTGGACATGGAGGCAACAGGGTCTTTCCAGTGCCCGGCCTGGAGTCCTGGGTGTGGTGGGAGCTCAGAAAATCTGGAGAAGAGGGCAGGCCCAGAGAAGCCCCACAGGTGCCAAACAAATGGCCTCATAGCGGCCGAGCGAGCAGATGGAGGGAAAGAGGGTGGCAAATCCACAGGCAGAGGGTGGCAGCTGCAGCCTCGCTCCTCTGCCACGACCTCCCCGCCCCCGCCCCGGCTCCATCTGCTTTCACGCGGCGTCCACACACACCAGCTTCAGGACACACAGCGAGGATGACTTCCCAGCTCAACGCTGCTCATCGTGTGCTCAGGATCCGACATCCAGGAGTCTTCCGGTTCTTGAAAACGGGGTCCCCTCTGTCCTGGCTTTGGGTGCCCTGACTGCTGCACATGGTGGCCCAGGGTGGCATGGGATAAGAACTGACTGGAAGGGCCTTAAGCCTTCTGTCAAAGAAGAGCCATTCTTTCCTGCACAGCTACCCAGCCCCGACCTCTTCTCTGGACATGTGGCATCTGCCTAGTCCAGTTGCGTAAGGCACCTGCTATCGGGTCATGGTCAACAGCTGACGGAAGAGAAAATGGCACAGACAGACCAGGGTTTAAATCCTGATTCCGTCCATTCCCAGCTGTGGGCTCGTGGGAAAGGCACTCCGTCGCTCCGATATCAGTTTCTGAATTCAAGAAGTGGGATGAAAAGCGCCCACCCCTGAGGGTCCCGGTAGATTGAAAGGATTTGCACAGAAGCGACCAGCCAGTCTTCGGCACAGGGTTGGTTATACATGTCAATTCTCAACCCTCCCCCAGGCCCAAGCCCTCATTTGGGGCTCAGAGTGCCTACTGTGTCTGCATGGGGGGCACTGGGACGTCCCGTTTCTTGCAGCTTACAAGGGCCCTTAGGTTGGATACAGTCTGGGGGTGTGAGGACTCTTCCCTCCCTCCTCTGGGTCCTCTCTCCTACTGCAGGGCCTGAAAGTCTGCAAACCACATTTCCCAGCTTCCCCTGCCTGTAGGGCTCTGGATACTGCTGTGATTTGGCCAGTAATCGCTGGGCAGGCAAAAGACAGCGTGGAGATGCCTCAAGAAATAAAAAATAGAGCTTCCCTGTGACCCTGCCATTGCACTCCTGGGTATTTACCCCAAAGATACAGATGTCGTGAAAAGAAGGGCCATCTGTGCCCCAATGTTCATAGCAGCAATGGCCACGGTCGCCAGACTGTGGAAAGAACCAAGATGCCCTTCAACGGACGCATGGATAAGGGAGATGTGGTCCATATACACTATGCAGTATGATGCCTCCATCAGAAAGGACGAATACCCAACTTCTGTAGCAACATGGACGGGACTGGAAGAGATGATGCTGAGTGAAATAAGTCAAGCAGAGAGAGTCAATTATCATATGGTTTCACTTATTTGCGGAGCATAACAAATAGCATGGAGGACAAGGGGAGATGGAGAGGAGAAGGGAGTTGAGGGAAACTGGAAGGGGAGGTGAACCATGAGAGACTATGGACTCTGAAAAACAATCTGAGGGGTTGGAAGGGGCGGGGGGTGGGAGGTTGGGGAACCAGGTGGTGGGTATTGGAGAGGGCACGGATTGCATGGAGCACTGGGTGTGGTGAAAAAGCAACGAATACTGTTATGCCGAAAATAAATAAAAAATAAAGTATAAAAAAAAAAAAAAAGGGAGGCAGGGCCGTCCTCCCTCCCACAGCGGTGGAGGCTGCTTCGTGGTCTGAGCCCTGGACCCAGAAGCACCTGCCTCCCTCACCCCCGGGCTGGCTTCCTGTAGTTTCCTGGCCTCTGGACCTCGGCCTGGAGCCATGGGACAAGAACTCCGCTCTTGTTACCTTTCCAATAAATTTGCAAGCACCGGATCCCCGGAATCTAATCCTTTTGCTATAAGTTTCTGTTTCTGTTTCTTCATCCATAGCCTGGGGATAAATATGATACCTACTTCCCGGGGTTGGATCGAGAAAAACATGAGTCAAGGTAGGTCAGTGGCACAGAGAGGTGCATGGCACTCCCTGAGTGCTCCCTGAATTTTGTGTGTTATTAGCGCCGTGGGTTCAGTGTCCTGCACGGAGCACCAACACGCCCACCCCTATGCTTCTGTCCCATTTTTGCTAACAGATGTGGAAGCCGAGCTCAGAGAGGGGAAGTGACTCCTCCGATGACCCAGAGATAAGGCGCCAGAGTTGAGAGGGGAACCAGGCCCCAGAGTCCAAGTGCATGCCTGTTCTCAGAGATGGAACCTCTCTGGTCACACAGCTGCCCCTAGCCCGGCAGTTTCTACACTTCCCCAGGAAGGAGCTCGGAAGGTGCCTCCAACTAAGCTGAAACGGAGCAAGAACCAGCAGAGGCCGAGGTGACGAGGTCGGAGAGCTGGTCCAGCTGCTTCTGCCAGGGGTGAGGCCCTGTAGGAAATTCCAAAGTCCCTGAGCCCCTGGCAGTGTGACCCCAGGGACGAAACCTGGGCCGCCTAAGCTTCGAGTCCCTCATCTATAAATGGGGGGTAAACACCGGCCCTTGCCTCTGAAGGGGCCATAGGGCAAGAGGTGATCTTTTAACAGCAAGGAGGGGTTCTCTCTGGTGGACCCTATTCTAAGCAGGACAGTGGATCAGAGCCCGGAGCCCACAACAATCATGATGCTGGAACCGGGAATCACCTCCATCGTTTGGAGGCGGGAACAGAGGTCCCAGTGGTCAAGTTCCCTGCCCAAAACCCTCCACTGGTAAGTGATGAAGAGGGGTGGCAGGTGAGGTCAAGCCCAGTGGGGGGTGTCCAGGGGTCTGCCATGCCCTGAGCCTGGCATCTGAACCTCAAGCGAGGTGAGGGGCCCCACAGGGCAGTCCCAATGGGGTGAGCATGAGCCCTCCCTGCTTGTCTGGTTCTCTCCCAGTGCGCTCACTCCAGCTCAGCTCCACCCGCTCCAAGTTAGCCCCAAAGCTGGCAGCCGGATGCCCACAGCCCGGCCCAGACCTGGACACCCTCAATGTCTTACTCTTCCCCTGGGCCAGGAAGGAACAGCCACGCTGCAACCGGACCCTGTAGCTGGCACAAAATATCACCTGAGAGGAGCCTGGTCACACTGAGGGGATGCCTGAGAGGGGCCCCGGACATGCAGAGGTGAATAGGAATGACAGGCTCCCCGACACTGTAGAGTGGGGAGTGGCTGCTTCTCTCCTTCCAGAGTAAAAACCAGGTCTCTAATTAACGCAGCCAGCAGCTGTGCTGACCCTAAGGCCTCTCTCCTCCCTGTGCCTCCCGGGGCATGGACAGCCTCCTCCCTGGGGCAGCAACCCTCTGGTCCTACAGGGACACAGCGCCACCTCAGGACGTTAGGCCAGTCCACATCTCTGGGCCTCAGTTCGTCCTCCGTACAATGGGACAGCGAGGCCAGCCCCTGCTTACCCCAGACTCTATTCAGAGAAAAAAACGAATGCATACAATGTGGTTAGCGCTGATGGTCAGTTTCCAAACGGACTACAACAGGCAGCCCCCACATTATAAAAGCGTTATCTAGCATATGGAATATATAACATGTTTCGGGATCAATGCGAAGGGTTTATGGATCTAGGAAAGTGTCTAGAGTGATCCTGACCTTCAGTCAAAGATAGCTGACATCAACACGGATGCTGGGGGAATTTCACCTTGCCCTGGTGTCACCGTACATTTGAGGAACTAAAATGCAGGTGTGTCCACTGGGGGGGGGAGAGGGTGGGGTGCAGCAGGAAGGCGCAGCCTGTGCAAAGCGAAGCGCTCACCACACACGGTTACCGCGCCCCAGACAGACACGTCACTCTGATCCGTGCCCTGCCACTCCCCCCGCAGATCCTCTCTCTCCCCGTGGTTCTCTCACCCAACCATTGCAGGGCACAGCCAGGCAGCAGCCGCTCTGTCCAGTGCTGGGCCCTCCTGAAACCTAACCTTACAGAGTGGGGCCGAGGCTGAGGTTATTAAGGAATCACGCGAAGACTTGAGAAAGGCTGTGATGGATCAGTTCTATGCGTCGACTCATCAAGGCCATGGTGCCCTGTTGTTTGGTCCAACACTAGTTTAGGTGTGGCTGTGAAGGCATTTAATAGATCTGGTGGCCACTTATAATCAGCTGACTTTAAGTGAAAGAGATGATCTGCCAAAATGTGAGTGGGCCCCATCTAATCAGTTGACGGCGTAAGGGCAAAAACCAAGGCTTCCCGGAGAAAGAATTTTCTCTCAAAACTGTAACAGAGAGGGGTGCCTGGGTGACTCAGTGGGTTAAGCCGCTGCCTTTGGCTCAGGTCATGGTCTCAGGGTCCTGGGATCGAGTCCCGCATCGGGCTCTCTGCTCAGTGGGGAGCCTGCTTCCTCCTCTCTCTCTCTCTGCCTGCCTCTCTGCCTGCTTGTGATTTCTCTCTGTCAAATAAATAAATAAAATCTTTAAAAAAAAAAAAAACTGTAACAGAGAAATCAAATCCTGCCTGAGTCTACAGCCTGCTGTCCTGCCCTATGGATTTTGAAGTTGCCCGTTCCACAAAACATAAGCCAGTTCCTGAAACATGTGTATACCTGTACTCTATGGGAACTTTTCCCCTAGAGAATCCTGACTGGTACAACCATCTTCAGCATTACAGAGAAGTGGGCATCAAGTGCAGCTAGCAGGTATCCCTAGGAAGTGGTAATGGCCTGAGGCCTGCATGGCAGACGGGTAACTAGGCAGAGAAGACAAGAGCCTCTGGGCTGGGGAAGCTTCAGGGGCAAGAGGTCTGCAGGAAACAGCAGGTGAGTCTGAAGGAACTGGAAGAGAGACCAAGCCAAGCAGAACGCCCGAGAGAGCGATGCAAGATGGAGCCGGCAGGCGAGCTGGGGCCACATCCTGGGAGCCTCAGGCAGCCCCAGCGGGGTTTGACACAGTGATGTTTCCAGATTAGGCTCAGGGAGGTCGAGGCTTGCCCAAGCCACACTGGTAGGACGCAAAGTCAGGCCTGAGGAGATGGCACCTCCCCGCGCCATCCCTGCTTCCCTGCCTGTCGGGGCTGCTGGGTGGGTGCACCCAAGTCTTCCGGGGGGCTAGGCGGGGAGCTGGGCATCTGGTATTCCCTCCGCCTGTCCCACCTTGCTCCGTGCCCAGGGGCTGGCCTTGGGGCCTGCACAGGCTCCCACTCTGCCAGGCTTCCTGTGGGTCTGGCCTGTGGGAACGCAGGTGGGAGGCTGGAGAGAAAGGGGGCAGACGCTGGGGGCTCTGGCCGCTCCCCGCCTCCACTGGCTCTGTCTCGGGGTCTCAGCAACATCTCTGATCTCATCCTCTTGCCTCCTTAGCCCTCGAGCTCAAAACATTCCACAGTCTCCATCCCTAGGGATGGTCCGGTCCCTGTGGCTTCTCTGCCCAACTACATCCCTTTCACAAGCTGCCACCAGCGCCCCCCCCCCCCCCCAAACACCATGTGCGTCCTGCTGGGCAGCACCGGTGGCCCCAGGGTCCTGCCCCGCACCTCGAGGAACGGCCCTGGGGCGGCCTCAGAGGATTCTGGCGAAGAGTTGGTTTGGGCCAGCTGGACGCCCAGAGCCCTGGCTCCTCTCCCGCCTTGGGTAGCTGATCATTCTGGAAACTTCCCAGCCCCGCTGCCCAGGAACTCACCCATCAGGAGGTCTCCCACTGAAATGGCCCGTGCCAGCCCCAGAGCCAGAGGCTCCTCCTGGGCTCCCTTCAGGCTCCAGGCTCCCCACATTCCAGCTCCCACTAGGGGGCGCTCTATGGGCCGGGCCCCAGGCCCCCTGGTGAAAACTGGAGCCACCTCCCGAGGCCCCGCCCCCCACAGGAAGCAGCAGCTGGTGTGGGCAAGCCACAGGGCCAGGCCCCTACAGCCCACGGCTGCCCCCAGTGCTGGCTGCCGCCTGACCCCCAGCCACCGTGCAGCCCCTCCCTGTCACTGACTCACCCGCCTCTGCCATTCGCCGGCCCTCTGACTCCTGCTCGGCTTCAGTATGGAGCTGTCAGAGAGAATCCTCATGGTTCTGTCCGCGGACAAAAGCCCACAGAACATCTCTAACACTGGCGGGGTCTCCTCCTTATCTCGATAATGGCTTGGCAGCCTCAACTGCCTCCCCATCTTCCCCACACGCAGTCTGCCCATCTGGCAGTTCAGTATCTGGCACCTTTTTGTGCTGGGTTCCTGGAAGGGGCCCAGAGGATCTTTGGGACAGGTACCCGTCCCTCTGCTGTGCAGTGGGGAGGTCTTTGGGCTCTGAGACGACACAACTTCTTAGGCACTAGCCAGGGCGTGAGAGAGGCGGTCGCAGGTCTTATGGGGAAGGTGGTACCGATCAGTCCCATTTTATAGATGGGAAAGCTGAGGCTCACGGTCTCAGGATACTTTCTCAGGGTCACAGGGCTAGGAAGGCTGGGCTGATTCCCGAGTCTGCTCTTCAGTGCTGCTCTGGCTGGCCCCTCATCTAGGCATCTCTTACCTGGCCCTTACCTCTCACCTGTGGGGACACCTGTACTGCCCTGCACACCCCAGTGATGTGTCTCTCCTCGCCTCGAAGGAAGCCAGACTGGGCCAGCTCCAGGATCCAGCACATGACAGTTCACACACGGACCTGCCTTCTCCCAAGTCACATGCACCTCCAAGGCGTGAACACTGGCTAAGAGCCCCAGCAACTTAGAAGGAAGATGGAAGGCTCCGTGGAGGAGGTGTTTGTGGAGACTAAGTGGGGTGGAGAGGGTAGAGTAGAGCAGAGAGCTCCGTAAAATGCAGGGTCGTGGTGGCTGATGGGGACGCCTGGCACAGCTAGGGAAATCAGGGTGCCCTGAGTGGGGGGGGCCAGCTCTCGGAGTCTTTAGGAACATGGGCTTTGGGCTAAAGGCACTGGGGAGCCACTGCTAATGGTCTGTGAGCAGCACATAGTAGTGTTGCAACCAGCATCAAGA
Organism: Mustela nigripes; assembly: GCF_022355385.1. NCBI lineage: Eukaryota > Metazoa > Chordata > Mammalia > Carnivora > Mustelidae > Mustela > Mustela nigripes. The sequence continues at coordinate 189,318,633 of NC_081559.1, forward strand.
AGCCAGACTGGGGTGCACATGCGGCCCCTGAAGCCTGAGACCAGCCCTGTCTCCATCCTCGTGCCTTGGGAAGCCCATCTCCATCGGGATCAGTTTCCCCACTCCTTCCTGTGCTGACTTGACCATCTGTCTGCCCAGGTCCCCCACACCCAGGCGGCACTGACAGCTGGAGAGAGCCCCTTTCTTGGGCTCGACAGTCCTCCTCTCCTTACCCGGGTACTTCATGCTCGCTGGAAGGGAAAACAGAGATTCCCCGCAGCACAAAGTGTGAGCGAGGTTCAGAGCGGGCGCTTTGGGGAAGCACGTCTGAGAAACGTGATTAAGCAGGATTAGGGTCATATGAGAAGCAGTGGATATATTTTCATATTTTGAGCCGCACAAAAGGAATTTAAATCCGCAAATCTTCTTATGTGTGTAGATTGAGCTGTGCTAAATTCAGAGTCTGAAGACATCCACACAATATGCGAGGCAGGTAATGTGGTCAGGGGTCAGGACCGCATCTGCACAGACTGACCCCACCTCTGCCCGCAGGAAAAAGGGGGGGGTTCCCCTGATTTGGGTGGTGCTGAAGTCATGGCAAAGGAAAGACTATTTTGCCTGCTGAGGGACCCCACGAAGACTTCCTTGTCTTTGTGTGTCCTGGGCCAATGCAGGGAGCACACGGGCTCCGTGTGTGGGAGGGACACTGAGATAAGCCACTGCTCCCTCTAGATAGACAGCACGGGCTGGGATGAGGAACCAGATCCCGAGAAAGGGCATCCCACATGCTTCCTTCTGCTCCTTTCTTTGGACTTCTGGGGTCCTGCCCCTTCACACCTTCTCCTTCCCTGCCTTAGTGAGTGACCAACAGCATCTTTCACCAGGAAGATACTGGCGGGTGGTCAGGGTGTGAGTGTCTGTCTGTCTGTCTGTGTGTGTCTGTGTCTGTGTGTGTGTGTGCACCAGAGCTACATATCAAACATTGCTATGTTCTGCCAAGAAAAGGAATAATCAAAAACCTAGAACAGGGGCGCTGGGTGGCTCAGTGGGTTAGGCCTCTGCCTTTGGCTCAGGTCATGATCTCAGGGTCCTGGGATCGAGCCCCGCATCAGGCTGTCTGCTCAGCAGGAAGCCTGCTTCCCCCTCTCTCTTTGCCTACCTCTCTGTCTACTTGTGATCTTTCTCTATGACAAATAAATAAAATCTTTAAAAAAAAAAAAAAAAGAAAGAAAAAAAAACAAAAACCTAGAACAGTGACCATCGGGCTGAGCTTGCTTCCTCTTCGCTGCGTGTTGGTTTGTTAGAATTTCAACTGCACTTCTTTAAGACTTCAGCAAAGTTGCTCTGATCTCAGGGTGAGCTACTTCCAGAGGAAGCTACATCAGGATGTGTCAGGGTATCGCCACGAACATCTGTTTCCATGAGCACTCGGGGGCCCCGGGGCTGGTGGCCACGTTACCGGGGATGTGGCGATAAGGACACGTAGAGTGGCAGCTGTGACATAGTGGACATTTGAACTTTAAATACCAAGAATTGGGAGGACTCACGGAGTGTTTGCTCTGGGTGAGGCTTCTCTTTGCTGCCCTGAGTCGCTCTCCGGAAACTGTGGGACACTTGCTCCTGCCTTGGCCAGGCCATTTCCTGTTGGCAGTGCTGTTAAACCACTCAGCGGTCTTGGGAGAAGGGCCCATCTTCCTGCCTTGGTGAGCCTTTCCCCTGCCAGGGGCACTAACCTTCAGGGGCACCTCACTTGCCTGTCAACGCTAGTCCTGTGGCCTGCTAGCTACGTGCCCCAGCATCGAGGGACCCAAGCCAGCAGCTTTTGCTTGGAGGGACTGACTCCATAGACCCCCGGCTCACAGAACGGTACACCTCAACTAAATCTGGACTTCACTCTGCCTGGAACAACAGTGGAATCGATCATTGGTTTGGAGCATGTTATCTCTTTAATGGCTTATTAAGAGACATTATCCTATAGACTGCTGCCTTGTGAAATATTACTATTATAAATTATCATTCCTGCAGTGAACCTGTGTTCAATTATTGCCAAAGACCAGCTCAGTCTCTCAGCATAATTTGCCTCAAGTAAAATATTCTGGCTAATGCAGATAATAAGCACACTGTCTTCAGACTCAACTTGTATTTACGAGGTTCACAGCTCTGCCTGGATGCAAATTTTCTCCGTGTGACAGGTAGACATAGAGAGATGAGGGCCTCCCGATAAGCCATGACCTGGGGCCGGCCCCCAAAACCTTCACTCCTTCCTGTTTCCAGAGCTCTGAATTTGCGAGTGTTGGCTGAGTTGTCATCTTCCCCCAGATTTAGAAGGGGTAACTCAGAGCCCTAGCTCCGGGCATGAGATCTCCGCCACAACCTGCTCTTCACAACAGCCCTTGCCTGCATCCCAGAGCCTCACGGCACCTGCCAGGATCCGTGACACACCAACAGGCTAGCTTCTCAGTCAGCAAGAGGGGAGCAGGATGAACTCAGTCAGGACCGTAGCTTTCCAGCCCCTCCATGGTCCTCTCCAAGCATGCCTCCCACTACCCAAAAGTCTCCAGCGGTTCCCTTCATGCCGGAAATGAAATCCAAGGCTCTACCCAGCCCTGCAAGATCCTTCTAGACCTGGTCCTTGGCTACTTTGACTCCACTCTCCATGCCTTTTCTTTGGTCATGCTACTCACCAGCCACGTGCCCTCCACAAGACGACAAGCACAGGACCTGTGGGCAGGCTGGAGACTAGCCATCACTTAGGATGCTGGGTCCCAAGTCAACTCCTCGGAGAGACTATCTCTGCACTGTCTGCACCCTGAATCATGATGTTTGTCACACTCTGCATTTCACCCAGCTGTTTTCCAACATGATATACTTAGGAACAGCTGAGAAGATTCTCCATACAACTAGGTTCCTTGAACGCAGACTCTGTTCCCCACCGTGTTCCTGGAATAGCGATCTTATATAATCTTGAATAATCATCTGAAAGGTAGGTACTATCCCATTTCACAGGTAACAAAACTGAGGCTAAAAGACATTGAGCAATTGCAAATTTACCTCATCTCACGATTAGTAGGTGACAGACCTAGGCTTCAAATCCTGGCATTTTCAATACCACCCTATTGTCAAGAGTGCTACTCTACGTGTCTCTGGCACTCCCAGGTGTCTTACTGGGCAGGCTAAGCATGCAAGGCCCCACCAGTCCTTTATCTGGATCATTCTTCATCATTGTGCCTGCAGCAAATGACTGTAAAACATGAGGTAATGTCTTTCTGGGACCAAAAGATGGCTCACTTATTGTCTGCTACAAAATGCTGTATTTTATCATCAGGATAATGCCCTTGCTGATGGAGCGATTTTTCTGGCCCACAGGTCCCCCAGCAGGTGAACTGTGTGTCTCAAGTGCCACCTGCCCAGGAACGCTTCCCTGGATTCCTCCCCTTCCTCCCCCACCTAATCCTTGTGAGATGAGAATGTACTGGAAGGAAGGAAGCAAAAGAGAATTTGATGTGATTGAAGAAAGCCAAGCCAATGCATTTGGGGCAGACACTACAGAAGACAGATTAACACAGAGAGAAGAACGTCTCTGAATGTTTATGTTTTTGTGACCTTGATAATCAGCTCAGCCATGAACTCTCTGGAGTTTGACCAAACCAGGAAGGTGGACAGGCAGAGCCTGACTTGCCACTGAGAGCATAGGCTGTGTCTCATTTAGTTCAAGTTCCCTGGTACTGTACCCACATGGGGGCCTGCTTAATGGGTAGATAGACAGAGGGATGCACCAATGATGCTGACTCACGATGGGCTTGCTGGTCGACCCCCACGCTGCCTGCCCCTCGGGGAGATTGCAGGAAGGCCTGGGCTGTCTTATGTATGGGAGCTTTTTGGAGCATTCCTTCTGGGAAACTTTCAAGGGGTTCACAGGCCAGTAACCAGGCAGAACAGCTTTCTGATTATTCTTTTTTCCAGCTGAATGAGATTCAGTTAATGGAACACTTAATAAGTCCTTCTGGGCCCCAAGCAAAGAGAGACATTCCTCTGCTCCTGGAAATGAATTTCTGGTGCCACAGCCACAGAGCCCAGATCAGGGAGAGGTGACGGCTGCTTGAATTTCTTAACTGAATGCCTGAGGCAGGACCTCCAAGGTCATGCCCCTGGCATTGGGCATCCCTCTGCTGAGAGCCCCAGGCCTACATTATCAAAGGGGAGCTGCTGGAAGGCTCTATCTCAACGTCTGGCTGCCGCCTACCTCAGAGGCAAAGGCTTGCGGTGTTTCAGGATCACATAGGAACATAGGGAGGACCACGTCTCTCTGCTTCCTTTTTCAGGTGGGGAAACTAAGGCTCAGGGAGGGGACGTGACTTGCCCAAAACTGTGTATGAGTTCTGTGTTGGCTCTAAGACTAGAACCAGGAGTCCCTAACTCTCCAAATGTGTTCCTTCCAGCACACCTGCTCCATGAGCTGTTCCAGCAGGTGCCAGACAGGGGTCAGTATCCTCACAGATCGCAGCAGAAGTAACCCCTAGGCAGGATGAGTCGGCCCGAGATCACAGCCCACTAATGGCCCTGGCGGGACACCCGTGTGCCTGCCTTGGCCCTTGCCTAGCCCCACCCCCACCCCAGGCTCTGCCTGATGGGACTTCCCTCTCCTGAGATCAGATTGGGGTCTGTGGTACAGCCCCAGCACAATTTCTTGCTCTATGTCTGTTGTTTTGAAATCCAGGCTCCTGTCCGGCTTAGAAAAATAAGCCTGAAGTAGTGGAACAGAGTCTGGCTCAAACATGTGGTTTGAGAAAAAATACAAAGCAAGGAACAATTGGAGGTATGGAACTATTTCAAATGTCACCCAAGAGTGGACAGTGCAATGATTAAGGAACAAGACAAGTAGTTTCCTATTAGATACACACCTTCCTTCTGCCCCGTTCAGTTCCGTTCGATTTTTCTCACTACACAGCAACCACCCGCCTCACCCCTGCAGACACGTGGAGGGAGGCAGATGGAGAAGATAATCGAGGCTTTGTTGGTCCCAGGGCCTTTGCACATGCTGTTCTCTCCTGCATAGAATGTTCTTACCCTAGAATCCACGCCATTTGCTCCCTGGCTATATTTATGCTTCTGCCCAAAAACGCTCCTTGGAGGGACCTTCCCTGATCAACCTAAAATAGCATACCTGTTACTGTCCCCAGGTTCGACTACACTTCCCATCACAGACTTAATCACAAGATGACACTTCATTGTATACAGAATTCCTTCTTTCTGGCTTTGTCTCCCTGCACCAGGAGGGCAGAAATGTCACCTATGACCCTGCCTGCTGCGTCTCCCATGCAGGGGACAACAGTGGGCTCCTACAATATGTGCGAGCCAGCGGTAGGGTGAAAGTGCTCAGAGCTCAGAAAGCAGAGATTCCTGTGGGTTTGTGCATAGGGAGAGGTGGAAGGAGGTGGTCCTTGATCATTGTGGGGTCTCGGGGTCCTCATACGGGAAATGGGATGGCGACGCTGAGAACCTCAAGGCAGCCCCGCCCACGGATGGCCCAGGGCAGCGTGCAGCTCGGGGCAGGGGCCCTCTCAACACTGACCCTTGTCTTGGGGGCCTCTTTGTCTCCAACTAGGCAGAGCTCGGCCTACAGACTTCCGTTGGCTTTTGAAAAAAACAACAAAACCAAAAATACCATAAAACCACACTGTGCCTCTGTGCATCTGTCGAGAGGTGCGGCATGCAGGCATGCGTCCTGCCCCGGGGAGTTGGTCCTCTGTGGCCGAGGCAGGATGTGGGGCATACGGCGTGGGACGGGGACACCAGGCTCTGCTCGGTGGGGCACACGGGCCTGGTTCCCAGACAGTCTGGAGCCTTGCAGTGACTTCCAGAGAAGGGGGGAATGTCATCCATGGGGATGGAGGGGCTCAGTGTCCCACAGGTGTGTGTGTGTGGCTCCGGGTCTGTCCCGACCAGGGTACCCACGGAGGATGGGGGTGTTTTATCAAACACCACCCCCTTCTCAGTTCCCTGTCCTGATGGCTTTTCTTTGTCAACTCAGGAACAGGAGCATCTGTGTGAGTATCATCAAAACCTCACTGCCGCTCTGGCTGGGAAACCACAGCCAAGCATCCCCACTGTACAGAAGGACAAACTGAGGCCCAGCAATGGGAACACACTTAGCAAAAAAAAAAAAAAAAACCCCCCAAAAAAAAAAAAAAAAAAAAAAAAAAAAAAAAAAAAAAAAAAAAAAAAAAAAAAAAAAAAAAAAAAAAAAAAAAAAAATTAGAGAAATAAAAATATGCATGCATGCAATAAAATAAAATAATAATACAAAATAAAATAGAAAATATTTTTTTTTCTTTTTTAAATTCACACAGTGTCACGTGGTAGAGCCATGCCTAGAACCAGCTCTCCAGACTACAGGACGAGGACATTTTTTTAGCTAGTGGATTTCAAATTTTCTTGAAACTCGAGTCTTCCCCAAGCAGAAACTTGTTACTTCAACCGCTTTTCCCGGCAAGGTGGTGGGGGAGATCCCCGAGGCCGGGCCTTTGGGTCTCACCACCCCGGAAGCTAGTTTGCAAAGCCAAGTCACTCCCACTCCGCCCCCGCCCCGAAGTGCTCTCTGAGAGCTCCAGAGGCCTAATCAGGCAGTTAATCTGCGGTCACGTTACTGAATGGGGCTTGTTCGTTCTCAAAGCGTTTTCACAAACAGGTTCTAGGAAAACTTGTGAAAACAACCGAGTGGGTTTCAAGGTTGAGGAAGTGGGGATTGGCACTCTCAGGACGGGAGGGAGGGGGCAGGAGAAGCAGGGGGACCAGGAGAAAACGGGGCCGGTCCGAGCCATGAGCCACAGTGAGGTTGCAGAAGAGGCTGCGGGGGTGGGTTAGCCCCCGGCAGGCCACCAAGGGCATGTGTGGAGGAGGGCGCTGGGGGCCCGGGCTGGCGTCAGGCCCACGTTGGACTCCACCTCCGCCACCTTCCCTCCCCTCTTCCCACTGAGAAGTCAAGCGTCCTACTTTCTGAATCACAAAGACACGTCCACTGTCAAAATAATCTGTCCGTATGGTCTGCCTGTACGACAGGAGACAGGCTTTATAATCAGGCACAGAATGCATTTCTCGTGCCGTACGTGTTGGCGACCTGTTGATGTGTTTGAATGTGGCAAAAAGGGAAGGCACTTGGTTAAGCAGAACTTTCTGAAGATGAGAGGAATGTCCCATCCCCTGAACACTGCCCCACCGCCTGGGGTTAGAAAGGACCGCCTTCGAAAAATCCTGGATGTCTGGAGAGCCTACTGGGTCCTGGATACCGCAGGAGGCATAGCGAGAGATACAAAACCCAGGTCACAGGTCTCCCCCACTTGTCTGGTGGGGGGACAACCATTTCAACACAGTTCAAGGCAGAGAGAGCAGGCAGTTAAGAGCACAGATTCTGAAGTCAAGTCACAGAGAGCAGGGTTTGAATCCCAGCTTTGCCACTTACCAGCTGTGCCACCTCGGGGGAATTCCTTAACCTCTCTGAGACCCCGTTTCTTTATCTGAAAAATAGGAAAAAAAGAATACTCAGACTTATGACAGCGGGAAGGCATGAAGATCTCCCTAGAGAGCGCCAGCCATGTACACATGAAGTACTCTTATGAGGGCAGAGCCCTGTCTGACCCTGCTGAGGGGAGAGAACAATAGTCACCTTCAGAGTGCTGGGTCAGAGTCAGAGGAGCGAGTGGCAAGGCTCTGTGCTCCAAACCCTGAAGTGAAAGCCTCGGACCTCCTGATCTCTGAGACCACTTCCTGCCCGAGACCCATACCGGGGGTGGGGGTGCGCTCTTTCCGGGATCCCTCATGCGCCTGGCAGGATTAGCCACTCTACCCCCACAGCCTTTCATGGCAGCCCAAGGCAGTTCCAGCCTCCTGTCAGACCGGGGAGGAAACTGAGGCTCACGCAGAGTGTCCTGGTTGGGCCTCAGGAGCAGCGAGCAGCAGAGCGCCGGGGCTGGAAGCCATTCTGCCCCAACGGCAGAGGACAGAGGACTTTTCAGGTACACTTGCAACAGGGCTAGTGGTGAGTCCCATATCACACAGAGGTGGGGCAAGAGTCTGATTCTAGAACATTCTAACTGGCAGGAATCAGACAGCTGGGCATTTTGCGAAGGGAGAGTTTACGTGAATCTGAGAATTAGGGAAGTGTTGTTATTGCTTTACCTTTTTTTCCCCTAGATGCTGGGGGGGGGCTTTCTAAACAGTAATAAGGATGGATGAAAATGCCCCCCGTCCGCCCGTGGCATGAATAACAACCCCCAGCTTGTAGAGCTTCAGTCGCTTGCTGTCTTGGCTCTTATCACCTGTGAGGCATGCAAAATGCTTTCCCCCTGGGAGTGGGGATGCAGAGAAGTTTCTGTAGCATTCCAATTTTAGCATGTGTGCTGCCAAGGCAGAAAGAAAAGAAATTTCTGAATAGTCAAGACCACCTGGGCTTCTTTCCCTCCCTCTCACCTGAGTGTACCTGCGCCCGAGGACCCGAGCTTGCTGACCTCTGCACGTCAATAATGGATGACCCAGAGGCCCATGGGTGCTAATATTACATAGAGGCCACCCCAGCCAGCAGGAGGGACGCAGTGCTCAGGACGGTATGGCCTGCCTCCGAATCTCCATGGGAACAACATAAAAGGAGAAATTTTTGAGAAGTATAAAGTAGTTTAATTAATTAAAGTAATAACTTCCAGAATAAGCAGCATGGGTTGCAGGCACCCTCTCTCCCACTGCCTGCATGGGAGCATGAAGGGCGACATAGTCCTGTGTTACTAACATGGGCTGAGCCTCAAGGCCATCGCAGCCATGGCTGGGAAACCACCAGCATGTCACTCCTGGCTGTGCATCTTCTGTGTGCCTCAGTCTCGTCATCTGTAAGGTGGGGAGGATGATAATGCCTAGTTCCCAGGTTGCTGAGGCAATTAAAGTCAACATATGTGAAGTGTTTAAGGAATGCCTGGCAGATAGTAAGCGCTCTCTAAGGGCTAAGCAACTATCGTCACCATCACTACCACCACCACCATCTCCATCATCATCTTCATCTTCATCACCATCACCATCATCATCATTTCCATCATCATCATCATCATCACTGTCTTCATCATCATCATCATCATCCTCACCAACACCATCATCCTCACTGTCTCTATCAACATCATCACCGTATTGTCACCATAAGCACCATACCACCATCACTATCATCATATCATCACCACCATCATCATCACCACCACCATCAGCATCATTGTCGTCATCATCTCCATCACCATCATCATCACCATCATCTCCATCACCATCATCATCCTCATCATCCTCACCATCAACACCATCATCACTGCCATCACCGTCATTACCATCACCATCATCCTCACCATCTCAACCAACATTATCATATCCATACCATACCATACCATATCATCACCATCATCACCAAACACCATCACTATCATCATATCACCAACATCATCATATCGTCACCATCATCACCATCACCATCGTCATCATCTACTCCAGCCCAGATATGACACATCTTATGGAAAGTATCATTTTGGTCCCATTGCCCAGATGAGGAACTTGAGCCTGTGAGAGCCCAAATGCACTGAATTATTCATCGTGCCAATAATTAACTAGCAGTGAGCTGGGAGGAGGCCCAGAATGTGTATATGGTGCCACCACTCCGGACACTGTTGACCTGAGATGAACCACATCAGGCGGTGACTACGAAAGGCAGGCTGTCCCTATGTCCCCAATCTTTTTCTCCTTAGCTGGTGGATCCCTTTGCTAAACAAACACCCTCAGGCACATCCCTTCCTAAGCAAGGCCAGATGTGATTGAGAAAAAGAAACAAACATGGAGTTTGGAGGGTCACCACCGAATCCCACCACTGGCTCTGAGCCTGATTGTTCTGAGTGGCCATTTGAGCTGAACACCCAGACTCATGAGCAAGACCCAGAACCTTTCCCAGACACAAGGCAGTAGGAGTGAGTTCTCCTGATACCCACCCACACCCAGCCGTGTCAGGTGGGGTCATCACGGTGCTTTACTGGTGGAGACAGTACATGTGGGAGGGGGTTTGGAGAATCACTTCCACTTCGGACTTCCATATAGCATCTTTGTAAAAAGATCTCTTGGAGTCGATTTTGGTTCTCAATATTGCCCAATTACCTTGGCATCAGCATGTAAGGCCCTGAGCAAGTGAAATCTGCTGAGATTTTGCTGGCACAATTTTTGGCCTTTTTCTTTT